>NC_134457.1:4042809-4129074 GCF_047948215.1 Lycorma delicatula | reverse complement strand
AGAGGATGAAGAAGACGAGGTGGTGGGGATAACCCCCTCCACTTCCACAGTGACATAGAAAAAAGACGGTTACGATAGACGATGCAGAACGTCAGTTGAGTGTCAGTCATGGAGGGAGGAGGAGTGTCGAGTTCATCAGACGATCAGCAGTTGTTACCGATCGTTGAAGAGACATTACATAACGATATTGAAGATCAGTCTTCATTAGTTAATAAGAAAAAAAAGAAAACATGTACGAAGCCGTCAAAAAAGAACAGCGGTGAACAGAAGAAAAAGAAACCGCGTAATAAGCCGTACGAACGTCCGTCGACGAGTGAAAACACTAAAAGGTCAAAAAAAATACCTAGCAGTAAGAAGACGATACTGTCAAAGAGGAGTGACGAAAAACAAGAAGACAAGAGGTCGTGCGTACCACCATTGCTCTTAAATAAGGACGAATTAGCCAAACACGGTATTTACTGTTCCTTTGATGACGTATACGAATCTTTATACGATCGCACACAGTAAATATTTGGTGTGTTTATGGTGGGGAGGGGTGCATCCCCACCACAATTGTAAGTACACCTTAATAAACGTCTAAAGAACATACGTCAATCCTCATACGCAAGTGAGTTGTCGTCATGGACGGAGTTATCGAGTATCACGGCTTTCTTGGTAAACGCGGAGAGTTTATAATCAAAGAACTCGCTGTTGTCGGAGAAGAATGCTATATGCTTCTTCACTTTCGATCACCGTATCCAAAGTCTGAGTTACCATCTAAATACAAACGGATGGCTGGATGGTTGGAGAGAAATTTTCACAAAATCAATTGGGATTACGGTGAGGCAGTATACAGTGATGATATCATGAAGGCGTTTTGTTCACAATTCGGTACGATATACACCAAAGGACTGGAGAAAGCAGATTTCTTACGTCGATTTCACTCCGACGTACGTGAGATACCGGAAAACGCACCAAAACCTAAACATAGTTACATAGTAAATTGTCCATACCACAACCTCCATGCTGGTGGAAAATGTGCGTTGCATACGGGTTGTTTCTACATGCAGTGGTTGAAGTACTCGAATAAGTCGTTGGATCTGGCGAGAGAGGCCGATCGTCTGCGTACTTTTGAACATACAGACGCTAAAAATAAAGATGAGCTGGCTAAAAACGGTTATTACTACTGTTTCGATGACATGCACATCAAATGTTGTTGGTGCAACGAAACGATTGACTCGTCTCAACACTTGGTGCGATGTCGAAACTGCATAAAAGAAAACGTTCCTCTTTCGTTCGAATCAATTGTTCCACGAAGAAAGAACAATCTGTCGTAATGTTTGTGACAGAAACTACATAAAAAAAAATAAAAAAATACAAAAAAATAAAAAAAAATCGAGTGTTTTATAGTAGGCCTATCGGGGAGAGATTTCACTCGTGTAAAAAAAAAATCTCAACGCGCCACGGTTACTACCTCCTGGGTGGTGTGGAAATGTAACCGACGAAGACAATGCGGTAGATGTATAGAGAGTTTAAAAGGGAACTAATACTTAATTCCATTAACAGTTCAACGATGGATGTAGATATATCCGCATCGGTTTGGGTGGTTAGATTTTTTCCACGTCGTCGTGTAAGATCGTTGCGACATCTGACGAAACTTACATCTACAGCGTTTCCGCACGCTACAAGTATAAGTGTGGACGTTGATCGATTCAATACGGTTAGAGTGCATTTCAGCTACGCAGCCACATACGCTGAACTTCACAACGGATTACAGGAATATTTAGACAGCTTAAAAATCGATACTGTAGACGGTTTGTGTAGACATTATATTCACTATTGCAACGATGAAAACGTTTACCGATTCGGTTAACGAATTGCGATTTATTGCATCGCATATTTGTAAATATAGTTTTATGATGCTTGTCGCTCACTCTGTTCACTGTTGCGGTGAAATAATACATACCGTCGATTGTAAGAAATTTGGTTACAGCGGACGTGGACTACCGAAATATCTTTGCTCCTGTGAAATGATTATTGAAAACGCAAAAAGGATGTACACTATGGTACGAATTGGGGTGCTTTCAAATATATTTACCGACCAGATATACAAACAGATTTACCGATGATGAGATGTCTGTTGTAAGACGACATTCGATGAAGTTAACATATTACGGAAAGAAAGACGATGGTTTGACTGAAGACTTAAAAGTAAGTTTGTAACATCTGACAGTTGAGAGTGTTTTGTAGGCCTAACGGGGAGAGATTTCACTCGAAAAAAAAATCTCAACGCGCCGCAGTTGCTACCTCTTGGGTGGTGTGGAAATGCAACTAAATTACAAAACAAAAAATATTTTTGTAACTATGATCTGGTGTAATAGCTTTTTTTACATCGTGTCAGTTGAATGCAGGTTCAAACTTGATCGCTTCCTGTTCAACGGTTATTTATTACATCAGTTCACAGAATAGCAGATGTGGTAAAAAAAACATAATTATTTATTGCGTTGTTGATAAGCAGGTTCAGACTTGTTCGTTTGCGGTTTAACGGAAAAACCCATTATTTATTGCATCTGTTCTTAGAATAGCCGATGTGGTAATTGATAAAAAAATAATTAATTATTGCGTTGTTTCTTGGAAGACCGGATGCGAGTTGTTGATAAGCAGGTTCATACTTGTTCGTTTGCGGTATAACGGAAAGAAAAAACGTTATTTATTGCAGATGTGGTAAAAAGAACATAATTATTTATTGCGTTGTTTCTTGGAACACCGGATGCGGGATGATGATAAACAGGTTCAGACTTGTTCGTATCCGGTTGGTTGAGGAGGGGGAATGTTTGTCATCAAGTGAGTATAAATAGCGGTTCCTAAACAGCATAAGGATCATTCTAACGCTGACTACTGGTACATCATGACAGACGGTACATCGACAAGAAAAGCTTTCGTTGAACGGTTAAATACAAAAACCGTTCGTCTAACCGAAACTAAAACTGTGGCTGCGATGACGGTTGGTAAACCGTATGAAATATTACCGTTGAAGACCGTAGACACAAAATATGTAAAAGTATTGTGTGTACTGTAAAAGGTAGCAGCTAAGAGGAACCGTTTAATGTATTCCTACCGAAGCGGTTCTCATCGACTATTGAAGAGGGTGAGTTCCAGTCGATAATAGAAGAGAAACTGACACTCGTATTTAAGGGTCGGGTCGGAAATGCGTACGATGTAATATTCGACTAGACTTGAAGGTATTAAAAAAATAGTCCTTTTCAGGACAACACATTACACATTCAACACAATCTTACACATATATACTCAAAACAAAAAACACTTTAAACCCCCATTCAATAAAAAAACTGTAACTAACTATTGTTTTTTTTTAAATGTTTTCTTTTAAAGAAAACAAGAAAAAGAACGATATTTAGTTACGTTTATTGAATGCAGTGGTTCCAAGGCCCGCGACATGATGTGGTAATAGATTTATCTACTATCGGATTATGTTGTAAATGGTGAGGAGAGTGTTTAACAAATTCGGGTTTAGAACGTTGTTGACTTTTTTAAAAAGAATGGATGTAGTTAGGATATTTTTATATCAGATGGTTGTTTTTCCCACGTTGTTCGTGTGTTGGGTGGGGGGGGAGGGGAGAATAGGGTGTGGCTCATGTGGTGGGGATGTTCTTATAAATATAGTGTAAACGCGCGAATTAGTTTATTCTTTGAGAAGCGCACGAAGTGTAAACATCATCATCATGATTCCGGTTAGTGAAGAAGATATACGCGTACGTGTCGGGAACCAACGTCTGGCACCTATGTGTTTTAAGTTAAAACACAGTTTTGCATACGTTGTCGATTTATCTGAACACGATTTCGACAAAGACGGTGATAACTTAACCGTAAGGATAATTTTCAAAGATGATTTCGCGTGTGGTCAAAAGTATTATTGCGAATTTGAATGCGGTGACAAAGCGATTGGACTTATTGACAGTAAAGAGGTTCTATTCTCCGGATTCTACGGTGACGACGGGAACGTAAAGGCGTTCAAGTTAAATCAATCGTCGAATATGAAATTGTCAGCGTCGGTGTTAAAAGATCTCAATACGTCACATCGCAAAAACAACGTACTCGCTGTAAACATTTATGTCACGTACGAAAAACGACGAGTAGCCACTAATGTGGCGTCGGACTGTGGACTTTTCTTCAAGACGCGCGATGAGGTAGATTGTTCTGCCGATGGTTGTGACGATGATACCCAACCGCTGATGGTCGCGTACGACACGGATGAAAATTCAAAATACGATTACGTTAAAACCAATCGATATCTGCGTGGTCGTCATGTCGCTTATCTTTATTTTATTTTATACAAGACTAACAAACGCAATGAAAATGACAACGAAGAGGAAATCAACGGTCATTCATCAAGAAGGATATTTGAATTTTAAAAAAAAAAGTCCTTTTAAGGACTACAACACATTACACAAACAACATAAAAAAAGTTACACTAAAACACAAAACAAAAACACTTTAAACCCCCATTCAATAAAAAACTGTAACTAACTATTGTTTTTTTTAAACTGTTTTCTTTTAAAGAAAACAAGAAAGAAAACGATATTTAGTTACGTTTATTGAATGCAGTGGTTCCAAGGCCTGCGACATGATGTGGTAATAGATTTATCTACTATCGGATTATGTTGCAAATGGTGAGGAGAGTGTTTAAATATTTTTTCTTGTTACTTCATGGTATTTCTTTACAAGACATATCATGAAGATACTTTTTGTAGATGAGTGTTTTGTAGGCCTACTGGGGAGAGATATCACTCTAAAAAAAATCTCAACGCGCCGCGGTTGCTACCTCTTGGGTGGTGTGGAAATGCATCCATTTTTTCTTATACACAGAATAGAAGTCTCTCTTTATTTTTATTCGGAGTAATTTTTATAGTATCCAACTTAATTTTTAGCTTATATTTTAAATCATTTGCTTTTTTTGTACGAGTGTTTTGTAGGCCTATCGGGGAGAGATTTCACTCTAATAAAAAAATATCAACGCGCTGTAGTTGCTACCTCTTGGGTGGTGTGGAAATGCAACAATAATATTATCATTATTTTTCAAACTAATAATTTTTTTTTGTTTGCAGACTTACTAATAGACTACCGTACTGCGCGCCAGGTGTGACGTCACAAGATGGCGGTTGAACCACCGCCCGCCGCTGTTGTCGTCGACTTATATACAACTTATTTCGCCCTCCGACCAGGGGAGCCGCTGCAGCCGAATGGTCTAAGGCGTTAGTCAGTCAGTCGCGTCCCGCCGTGTCTAGGTTCAATCCCTAGCCGACCTGGTTTTTTTTTCACTTTAAATATTATTTATTTATTTAATTCAAACATACCGCTACACAACAGCTGAACAACAGCGGTACCAACCTTTGAATTAAATAATTAAATAATATTCAAACTGAATTAACATTACCAACGTTGGCTACCCTGTGGAATTTCAAACTTCCCGCAAAGGGAAACGGGAAATTCCCACAGGGAGAAAAGGGAAAAACCAACATGGCGGACGCGACACTAACGCTCCCCGCGGAAGGGCTAGGCACTTGTGACGCCGCCCTCCTATTTATACACTACTAGGACGTGACCACTAGGATGTGACAAAAAATATGGTGCGTCCACCGATCACTGATAAGACATTGAAGAATGAGGATGTTAACAAAAATATGATACGTCCCCCGGTCTCAGATGATGTGAATAAAAATATGGTACGATTGCCGAACACGGATCCAATGTAAGATGGTGGAATGTAGTTAACAAGCTCATTGTCTGTCCGACATGGCAAGAGTGAGGAGGTCAAAACGTTCGTCTCCTGTTCGAACGGGTAAGGTGAGAAGATCTTAACGAATAGCCAGTCTTAAACGAGGCGGTGGACTGTTAACAACTCTAACAGCAGGAGCTGCAGGAGCGTTAGGATCCTATATCAGCGATAAAGCATTAAAAGGCGTCAAAAAGGTGGTGGGAACGGTCGTAAACAAAGGGGTCGATTTATTACCGATAGAGTTACATATTCCGGGATATCAGTACTGCGGACCGGGAACGAATTTAAAAAAACGATTAAAGAGGCGATCCCGGTGTAAACAAGTTGGACGCTGCTTGTAAAGAACACGATATCGCATACGCAACGTACAGCGATAACGAAAGAAGAGCGGCAGCAGATCGTAAATTAGCCGATAGCGCTTGGGAACGAGTTAAAGCTAAGGATTCGAGTATCGCGGAAAAAGCTACGGCATTAGCAGTTACAAACGCGATGAAATTAAAAGCAAAGTTCGGTGGTGGAAGAGTACGAAGACGAAGAAGACGAACAAAAAGGAATAATATAAAACGCCTTGTCGAAATGATGAAACGAAAAGCGGGCGCTGCTGGGCAGGGATTATACCTTAAACCCTACCCTTCGACTGGATCGGGAATAGGTGGTAAAAAAAAACATCGTCGTCGTCGTCGTCGACGCCGTCTCCAATAAAGGGAATACCAATTCGACCGCTATCGAATATAGAACTTATGTTGTACGCGAGAAAGTTAAATATAGCCGATTTTAGAGGAGTCTTTATGTTGGACGCATTACCTACACAACCGAAGACCAACGAATCTGCGATAGTTAATCTTGATCGCAGTACCGGTCATGGAACACATTGGGTATGTTATATAAAACGTGGACGGGTGGTGGACTATTTCGATAGTTTCGGTAATTTGCGTCCACCTAACGAATTGATGCGTTATTTTCCACTCGATTCTACTATAAATTTCAATTATAACGCTACACAGAATATAAACACGGTTATCTGTGGACACTTATGTCTTGAATTTCTCAGTCGTGGTCCGTCGGTCTACAGGTAAACATGTTCTGCATAAGTGGAAATACGTCGTTATTACACGCTACATTCTTTCCACCATTGGATTTGTCTGATGGTGATTGGGAATTGGCGTTGATAAATTTAACCACATACAACTCAATTCCAAATGTCGAAGAGGGAATCAACAACACATTTACTGTCGAACCAAAGAGACCACAAAGACCGATTAAGTTGACACTAGCGACAGGATCGTATGAAGTGGATGATATCGCTAAACACTTGAGCGATGAACTGAAAGACAAAAGCAAAATAGATTTACTTATGCGTCCGAATAACAATACGTTAAAATGCGAACTTAAATGCAGTGCTGCGATCGATCTGACCTCTACGGATAGTATGGCACCGCTGTTGGGGTTCGAAAGAACTAAACTGTCGGCGAATATATGGCACGAGTCATCAAAGCCGGTCGCCATTAACAACGTGAACACCGTACGGGTCGAATGCAACCTTATACGAGGCTCCTATACGAACGGATCAGAGGGACACGTATTGCACGAATTCACGCTTAGCGTACCACCTGGTTTCAAAATAATCGAATCACCGAAGAATATAATCTATCTACCGGTGAATACGAAGAGCTTAGACGAGATCGTTATAAAGTTTACCGATCAAGACGGAAAACCGATAAATTTCCGCGGTGAAATAATTACGGTGAGATTGCATCTACAAAGGAAAATCAATAAATGGGGTTAATATACAATAGCGGTGGTACTAGTATCGAAACGACACGCAAATCGATCAGTCGACGAGCAAACACCAAAGCGTTAACATCACGTAACGTGTTGTTTCTTCGAAAACTTGGTTTCACAGTTTTGGTGAATCGTAATGGCAGGAGCGAATATGTTGGACGTCGGTGAAAGTGTTTCGTTCGACAACACGATCACACAGTATGAATATCATACCCATCTACCGTACGCTTCTTCAACCTACAACAACAACGATGAAATCCGGATTCCGATACACCAACAAGATGTGTACACGTTACCGCATAAAAGCTATTTGATGGTCGAAGGTGCGTTAACTACTAAAGCAGGCGATAAAAAGGCAACGGAATCGACTTTAACAAACAACGCGATACCGTTTCTCTTCGAGGAGATACGATACGAGATAAACGGCGCGGAAATGTGTCGCGTACAAAAGTTAGGAATAACGACAACGATAAAGAATATTCTTTCCTTGCGTAAAAGCGAAGAAAATATTTTGGAAAATTTCGGGTGGAAGTTCAAAGCTACGGATAAGTTCGATTTAGATGAAACCACTGGAAGATTTTGTTTCTACGTACCGCTGCGTATGCTGATGGGTTTCGCCGAAGACTACAAACACATAATATTGAACGTCAAACAAGAATTGGTCTTGCTTAGATCTTCCAGCGATGTGAACGCATTAGTGTCTTCCAAAGAGGCACCTGATTCCAAGTTGAAAGTGACTAAGATAGCGTGGAAAATTCCGTATGTTCACGTTGCCGATACGATGCGATTGCAATTGTTGAAGGTCGTAGAACGAGATAGACCGTTAGCGATTGCTTTTCGTACATGACAGATCCACGAATATCCGGCTCTACCACAAACAAACATACATTCATGGACGGTAAAAACATGTGCGCAAACGGAGAAACCGAGATACGTGATATTCGGTTTACAGACGGACAGAAAGGATAAAGCTACAAAATCATTGACGCTCTTCGATATGTGCGAGTTGGTAAACGTTCGTCTGTATTTGAATTCGCAGTACTATCCGTACGACAATCTACAGGGAGATGTGAATATGATGTATGAAATGTTCGCCAGCTTTCGGTCCGCCTATTATAACAAACCGGAGGACGAATGTCCCGCTTACAGTTTGGCGGATTTCAAGGCCAGTGTACCGTTAATTGTTATCGACTGTTCCCGTCAGAACGAATCGCTTAAAACGGGAACAGTAGATGTACGTATCGATTTCGATACCAAAAACAATATACCAGCCAATACGACTGCCTACTGTCTCATTATACATGATAGCATCGTCACATACACTCCGCTCACTGGAATAGTGAAAAAGCTTCTGTAATGCGGGAGGTATTTAAAATCGATCAATTAGACGGAGGGGATGGACTGGGAAAGGAAGGTAAAAAGCAAATATTAGCTACGTGGCGACGGTTTACGAAATGGTTGATAACATTTAGTATATTTAAAACAGGTATAGCAGTTGGTATAATTGTAACACTATTATTGGGTGACTCTTCACATGAATCTTGTACAACGATCAAACCGATACGGTGTAGAGTTACTTTTTCTTCACAATCACCGGTTAACATACCGTTAGTATGGTGTAATTCATCGTCTGTGGAGGTGTTGCCCATTTTTTACAACGCTACCGTATCACCACCATCATCTTCAAAAAACCTGTCTGCTGACGTAGTTAGCAACATCACTACATCGTTACCTTCAGCGAAGACAACAGTATTACCAAAAGTAAATACCAACAAAACCACATCGAAGAAGAAGACCATAGAGAATATAACGACATCAGTATTACCAAAGGTAAACATCAACAAAACCACACTGAAGAAGAAAACCATAGTGAATGTAACGACATCATTCATTACCTTCAGCGAGGACAACAGTGTTACCGAAGGTAATCGCTACCAACATCTCATTACCTAACATAACGTTACATGAACATGATGATGACTATGATGGTCCTCTAAAAGAGGATGAAGAAGACGAGGTGGTGGGGATAACCCCCTCCACTTCCACAGTGACATAGAAAAAAGACGGTTACGATAGACGATGCAGAACGTCAGTTGAGTGTCAGTCATGGAGGGAGGAGGAGTGTCGAGTTCATCAGACGATCAGCAGTTGTTACCGATCGTTGAAGAGACATTACATAACGATATTGAAGATCAGTCTTCATTAGTTAATAAGAAAAAAAAGAAAACATGTACGAAGCCGTCAAAAAAGAACAGCGGTGAACAGAAGAAAAAGAAACCGCGTAATAAGCCGTACGAACGTCCGTCGACGAGTGAAAACACTAAAAGGTCAAAAAAAATACCTAGCAGTAAGAAGACGATACTGTCAAAGAGGAGTGACGAAAAACAAGAAGACAAGAGGTCGTGCGTACCACCATTGCTCTTAAATAAGGACGAATTAGCCAAACACGGTATTTACTGTTCCTTTGATGACGTATACGAATCTTTATACGATCGCACACAGTAAATATTTGGTGTGTTTATGGTGGGGAGGGGTGCATCCCCACCACAATTGTAAGTACACCTTAATAAACGTCTAAAGAACATACGTCAATCCTCATACGCAAGTGAGTTGTCGTCATGGACGGAGTTATCGAGTATCACGGCTTTCTTGGTAAACGCGGAGAGTTTATAATCAAAGAACTCGCTGTTGTCGGAGAAGAATGCTATATGCTTCTTCACTTTCGATCACCGTATCCAAAGTCTGAGTTACCATCTAAATACAAACGGATGGCTGGATGGTTGGAGAGAAATTTTCACAAAATCAATTGGGATTACGGTGAGGCAGTATACAGTGATGATATCATGAAGGCGTTTTGTTCACAATTCGGTACGATATACACCAAAGGACTGGAGAAAGCAGATTTCTTACGTCGATTTCACTCCGACGTACGTGAGATACCGGAAAACGCACCAAAACCTAAACATAGTTACATAGTAAATTGTCCATACCACAACCTCCATGCTGGTGGAAAATGTGCGTTGCATACGGGTTGTTTCTACATGCAGTGGTTGAAGTACTCGAATAAGTCGTTGGATCTGGCGAGAGAGGCCGATCGTCTGCGTACTTTTGAACATACAGACGCTAAAAATAAAGATGAGCTGGCTAAAAACGGTTATTACTACTGTTTCGATGACATGCACATCAAATGTTGTTGGTGCAACGAAACGATTGACTCGTCTCAACACTTGGTGCGATGTCGAAACTGCATAAAAGAAAACGTTCCTCTTTCGTTCGAATCAATTGTTCCACGAAGAAAGAACAATCTGTCGTAATGTTTGTGACAGAAACTACATAAAAAAAAATAAAAAAATACAAAAAAATAAAAAAAAATCGAGTGTTTTATAGTAGGCCTATCGGGGAGAGATTTCACTCGTGTAAAAAAAAAATCTCAACGCGCCACGGTTACTACCTCCTGGGTGGTGTGGAAATGTAACCGACGAAGACAATGCGGTAGATGTATAGAGAGTTTAAAAGGGAACTAATACTTAATTCCATTAACAGTTCAACGATGGATGTAGATATATCCGCATCGGTTTGGGTGGTTAGATTTTTTCCACGTCGTCGTGTAAGATCGTTGCGACATCTGACGAAACTTACATCTACAGCGTTTCCGCACGCTACAAGTATAAGTGTGGACGTTGATCGATTCAATACGGTTAGAGTGCATTTCAGCTACGCAGCCACATACGCTGAACTTCACAACGGATTACAGGAATATTTAGACAGCTTAAAAATCGATACTGTAGACGGTTTGTGTAGACATTATATTCACTATTGCAACGATGAAAACGTTTACCGATTCGGTTAACGAATTGCGATTTATTGCATCGCATATTTGTAAATATAGTTTTATGATGCTTGTCGCTCACTCTGTTCACTGTTGCGGTGAAATAATACATACCGTCGATTGTAAGAAATTTGGTTACAGCGGACGTGGACTACCGAAATATCTTTGCTCCTGTGAAATGATTATTGAAAACGCAAAAAGGATGTACACTATGGTACGAATTGGGGTGCTTTCAAATATATTTACCGACCAGATATACAAACAGATTTACCGATGATGAGATGTCTGTTGTAAGACGACATTCGATGAAGTTAACATATTACGGAAAGAAAGACGATGGTTTGACTGAAGACTTAAAAGTAAGTTTGTAACATCTGACAGTTGAGAGTGTTTTGTAGGCCTAACGGGGAGAGATTTCACTCGAAAAAAAAATCTCAACGCGCCGCAGTTGCTACCTCTTGGGTGGTGTGGAAATGCAACTAAATTACAAAACAAAAAATATTTTTGTAACTATGATCTGGTGTAATAGCTTTTTTTACATCGTGTCAGTTGAATGCAGGTTCAAACTTGATCGCTTCCTGTTCAACGGTTATTTATTACATCAGTTCACAGAATAGCAGATGTGGTAAAAAAAACATAATTATTTATTGCGTTGTTGATAAGCAGGTTCAGACTTGTTCGTTTGCGGTTTAACGGAAAAACCCATTATTTATTGCATCTGTTCTTAGAATAGCCGATGTGGTAATTGATAAAAAAATAATTAATTATTGCGTTGTTTCTTGGAAGACCGGATGCGAGTTGTTGATAAGCAGGTTCATACTTGTTCGTTTGCGGTATAACGGAAAGAAAAAACGTTATTTATTGCAGATGTGGTAAAAAGAACATAATTATTTATTGCGTTGTTTCTTGGAACACCGGATGCGGGATGATGATAAACAGGTTCAGACTTGTTCGTATCCGGTTGGTTGAGGAGGGGGAATGTTTGTCATCAAGTGAGTATAAATAGCGGTTCCTAAACAGCATAAGGATCATTCTAACGCTGACTACTGGTACATCATGACAGACGGTACATCGACAAGAAAAGCTTTCGTTGAACGGTTAAATACAAAAACCGTTCGTCTAACCGAAACTAAAACTGTGGCTGCGATGACGGTTGGTAAACCGTATGAAATATTACCGTTGAAGACCGTAGACACAAAATATGTAAAAGTATTGTGTGTACTGTAAAAGGTAGCAGCTAAGAGGAACCGTTTAATGTATTCCTACCGAAGCGGTTCTCATCGACTATTGAAGAGGGTGAGTTCCAGTCGATAATAGAAGAGAAACTGACACTCGTATTTAAGGGTCGGGTCGGAAATGCGTACGATGTAATATTCGACTAGACTTGAAGGTATTAAAAAAATAGTCCTTTTCAGGACAACACATTACACATTCAACACAATCTTACACATATATACTCAAAACAAAAAACACTTTAAACCCCCATTCAATAAAAAAACTGTAACTAACTATTGTTTTTTTTTAAATGTTTTCTTTTAAAGAAAACAAGAAAAAGAACGATATTTAGTTACGTTTATTGAATGCAGTGGTTCCAAGGCCCGCGACATGATGTGGTAATAGATTTATCTACTATCGGATTATGTTGTAAATGGTGAGGAGAGTGTTTAACAAATTCGGGTTTAGAACGTTGTTGACTTTTTTAAAAAGAATGGATGTAGTTAGGATATTTTTATATCAGATGGTTGTTTTTCCCACGTTGTTCGTGTGTTGGGTGGGGGGGGAGGGGAGAATAGGGTGTGGCTCATGTGGTGGGGATGTTCTTATAAATATAGTGTAAACGCGCGAATTAGTTTATTCTTTGAGAAGCGCACGAAGTGTAAACATCATCATCATGATTCCGGTTAGTGAAGAAGATATACGCGTACGTGTCGGGAACCAACGTCTGGCACCTATGTGTTTTAAGTTAAAACACAGTTTTGCATACGTTGTCGATTTATCTGAACACGATTTCGACAAAGACGGTGATAACTTAACCGTAAGGATAATTTTCAAAGATGATTTCGCGTGTGGTCAAAAGTATTATTGCGAATTTGAATGCGGTGACAAAGCGATTGGACTTATTGACAGTAAAGAGGTTCTATTCTCCGGATTCTACGGTGACGACGGGAACGTAAAGGCGTTCAAGTTAAATCAATCGTCGAATATGAAATTGTCAGCGTCGGTGTTAAAAGATCTCAATACGTCACATCGCAAAAACAACGTACTCGCTGTAAACATTTATGTCACGTACGAAAAACGACGAGTAGCCACTAATGTGGCGTCGGACTGTGGACTTTTCTTCAAGACGCGCGATGAGGTAGATTGTTCTGCCGATGGTTGTGACGATGATACCCAACCGCTGATGGTCGCGTACGACACGGATGAAAATTCAAAATACGATTACGTTAAAACCAATCGATATCTGCGTGGTCGTCATGTCGCTTATCTTTATTTTATTTTATACAAGACTAACAAACGCAATGAAAATGACAACGAAGAGGAAATCAACGGTCATTCATCAAGAAGGATATTTGAATTTTAAAAAAAAAAGTCCTTTTAAGGACTACAACACATTACACAAACAACATAAAAAAAGTTACACTAAAACACAAAACAAAAACACTTTAAACCCCCATTCAATAAAAAACTGTAACTAACTATTGTTTTTTTTAAACTGTTTTCTTTTAAAGAAAACAAGAAAGAAAACGATATTTAGTTACGTTTATTGAATGCAGTGGTTCCAAGGCCTGCGACATGATGTGGTAATAGATTTATCTACTATCGGATTATGTTGCAAATGGTGAGGAGAGTGTTTAAATATTTTTTCTTGTTACTTCATGGTATTTCTTTACAAGACATATCATGAAGATACTTTTTGTAGATGAGTGTTTTGTAGGCCTACTGGGGAGAGATATCACTCTAAAAAAAATCTCAACGCGCCGCGGTTGCTACCTCTTGGGTGGTGTGGAAATGCATCCATTTTTTCTTATACACAGAATAGAAGTCTCTCTTTATTTTTATTCGGAGTAATTTTTATAGTATCCAACTTAATTTTTAGCTTATATTTTAAATCATTTGCTTTTTTTGTACGAGTGTTTTGTAGGCCTATCGGGGAGAGATTTCACTCTAATAAAAAAATATCAACGCGCTGTAGTTGCTACCTCTTGGGTGGTGTGGAAATGCAACAATAATATTATCATTATTTTTCAAACTAATAATTTTTTTTTGTTTGCAGACTTACTAATAGACTACCGTACTGCGCGCCAGGTGTGACGTCACAAGATGGCGGTTGAACCACCGCCCGCCGCTGTTGTCGTCGACTTATATACAACTTATTTCGCCCTCCGACCAGGGGAGCCGCTGCAGCCGAATGGTCTAAGGCGTTAGTCAGTCAGTCGCGTCCCGCCGTGTCTAGGTTCAATCCCTAGCCGACCTGGTTTTTTTTTCACTTTAAATATTATTTATTTATTTAATTCAAACATACCGCTACACAACAGCTGAACAACAGCGGTACCAACCTTTGAATTAAATAATTAAATAATATTCAAACTGAATTAACATTACCAACGTTGGCTACCCTGTGGAATTTCAAACTTCCCGCAAAGGGAAACGGGAAATTCCCACAGGGAGAAAAGGGAAAAACCAACATGGCGGACGCGACACTAACGCTCCCCGCGGAAGGGCTAGGCACTTGTGACGCCGCCCTCCTATTTATACACTACTAGGACGTGACCACTAGGATGTGACAAAAAATATGGTGCGTCCACCGATCACTGATAAGACATTGAAGAATGAGGATGTTAACAAAAATATGATACGTCCCCCGGTCTCAGATGATGTGAATAAAAATATGGTACGATTGCCGAACACGGATCCAATGTAAGATGGTGGAATGTAGTTAACAAGCTCATTGTCTGTCCGACATGGCAAGAGTGAGGAGGTCAAAACGTTCGTCTCCTGTTCGAACGGGTAAGGTGAGAAGATCTTAACGAATAGCCAGTCTTAAACGAGGCGGTGGACTGTTAACAACTCTAACAGCAGGAGCTGCAGGAGCGTTAGGATCCTATATCAGCGATAAAGCATTAAAAGGCGTCAAAAAGGTGGTGGGAACGGTCGTAAACAAAGGGGTCGATTTATTACCGATAGAGTTACATATTCCGGGATATCAGTACTGCGGACCGGGAACGAATTTAAAAAAACGATTAAAGAGGCGATCCCGGTGTAAACAAGTTGGACGCTGCTTGTAAAGAACACGATATCGCATACGCAACGTACAGCGATAACGAAAGAAGAGCGGCAGCAGATCGTAAATTAGCCGATAGCGCTTGGGAACGAGTTAAAGCTAAGGATTCGAGTATCGCGGAAAAAGCTACGGCATTAGCAGTTACAAACGCGATGAAATTAAAAGCAAAGTTCGGTGGTGGAAGAGTACGAAGACGAAGAAGACGAACAAAAAGGAATAATATAAAACGCCTTGTCGAAATGATGAAACGAAAAGCGGGCGCTGCTGGGCAGGGATTATACCTTAAACCCTACCCTTCGACTGGATCGGGAATAGGTGGTAAAAAAAAACATCGTCGTCGTCGTCGTCGACGCCGTCTCCAATAAAGGGAATACCAATTCGACCGCTATCGAATATAGAACTTATGTTGTACGCGAGAAAGTTAAATATAGCCGATTTTAGAGGAGTCTTTATGTTGGACGCATTACCTACACAACCGAAGACCAACGAATCTGCGATAGTTAATCTTGATCGCAGTACCGGTCATGGAACACATTGGGTATGTTATATAAAACGTGGACGGGTGGTGGACTATTTCGATAGTTTCGGTAATTTGCGTCCACCTAACGAATTGATGCGTTATTTTCCACTCGATTCTACTATAAATTTCAATTATAACGCTACACAGAATATAAACACGGTTATCTGTGGACACTTATGTCTTGAATTTCTCAGTCGTGGTCCGTCGGTCTACAGGTAAACATGTTCTGCATAAGTGGAAATACGTCGTTATTACACGCTACATTCTTTCCACCATTGGATTTGTCTGATGGTGATTGGGAATTGGCGTTGATAAATTTAACCACATACAACTCAATTCCAAATGTCGAAGAGGGAATCAACAACACATTTACTGTCGAACCAAAGAGACCACAAAGACCGATTAAGTTGACACTAGCGACAGGATCGTATGAAGTGGATGATATCGCTAAACACTTGAGCGATGAACTGAAAGACAAAAGCAAAATAGATTTACTTATGCGTCCGAATAACAATACGTTAAAATGCGAACTTAAATGCAGTGCTGCGATCGATCTGACCTCTACGGATAGTATGGCACCGCTGTTGGGGTTCGAAAGAACTAAACTGTCGGCGAATATATGGCACGAGTCATCAAAGCCGGTCGCCATTAACAACGTGAACACCGTACGGGTCGAATGCAACCTTATACGAGGCTCCTATACGAACGGATCAGAGGGACACGTATTGCACGAATTCACGCTTAGCGTACCACCTGGTTTCAAAATAATCGAATCACCGAAGAATATAATCTATCTACCGGTGAATACGAAGAGCTTAGACGAGATCGTTATAAAGTTTACCGATCAAGACGGAAAACCGATAAATTTCCGCGGTGAAATAATTACGGTGAGATTGCATCTACAAAGGAAAATCAATAAATGGGGTTAATATACAATAGCGGTGGTACTAGTATCGAAACGACACGCAAATCGATCAGTCGACGAGCAAACACCAAAGCGTTAACATCACGTAACGTGTTGTTTCTTCGAAAACTTGGTTTCACAGTTTTGGTGAATCGTAATGGCAGGAGCGAATATGTTGGACGTCGGTGAAAGTGTTTCGTTCGACAACACGATCACACAGTATGAATATCATACCCATCTACCGTACGCTTCTTCAACCTACAACAACAACGATGAAATCCGGATTCCGATACACCAACAAGATGTGTACACGTTACCGCATAAAAGCTATTTGATGGTCGAAGGTGCGTTAACTACTAAAGCAGGCGATAAAAAGGCAACGGAATCGACTTTAACAAACAACGCGATACCGTTTCTCTTCGAGGAGATACGATACGAGATAAACGGCGCGGAAATGTGTCGCGTACAAAAGTTAGGAATAACGACAACGATAAAGAATATTCTTTCCTTGCGTAAAAGCGAAGAAAATATTTTGGAAAATTTCGGGTGGAAGTTCAAAGCTACGGATAAGTTCGATTTAGATGAAACCACTGGAAGATTTTGTTTCTACGTACCGCTGCGTATGCTGATGGGTTTCGCCGAAGACTACAAACACATAATATTGAACGTCAAACAAGAATTGGTCTTGCTTAGATCTTCCAGCGATGTGAACGCATTAGTGTCTTCCAAAGAGGCACCTGATTCCAAGTTGAAAGTGACTAAGATAGCGTGGAAAATTCCGTATGTTCACGTTGCCGATACGATGCGATTGCAATTGTTGAAGGTCGTAGAACGAGATAGACCGTTAGCGATTGCTTTTCGTACATGACAGATCCACGAATATCCGGCTCTACCACAAACAAACATACATTCATGGACGGTAAAAACATGTGCGCAAACGGAGAAACCGAGATACGTGATATTCGGTTTACAGACGGACAGAAAGGATAAAGCTACAAAATCATTGACGCTCTTCGATATGTGCGAGTTGGTAAACGTTCGTCTGTATTTGAATTCGCAGTACTATCCGTACGACAATCTACAGGGAGATGTGAATATGATGTATGAAATGTTCGCCAGCTTTCGGTCCGCCTATTATAACAAACCGGAGGACGAATGTCCCGCTTACAGTTTGGCGGATTTCAAGGCCAGTGTACCGTTAATTGTTATCGACTGTTCCCGTCAGAACGAATCGCTTAAAACGGGAACAGTAGATGTACGTATCGATTTCGATACCAAAAACAATATACCAGCCAATACGACTGCCTACTGTCTCATTATACATGATAGCATCGTCACATACACTCCGCTCACTGGAATAGTGAAAAAGCTTCTGTAATGCGGGAGGTATTTAAAATCGATCAATTAGACGGAGGGGATGGACTGGGAAAGGAAGGTAAAAAGCAAATATTAGCTACGTGGCGACGGTTTACGAAATGGTTGATAACATTTAGTATATTTAAAACAGGTATAGCAGTTGGTATAATTGTAACACTATTATTGGGTGACTCTTCACATGAATCTTGTACAACGATCAAACCGATACGGTGTAGAGTTACTTTTTCTTCACAATCACCGGTTAACATACCGTTAGTATGGTGTAATTCATCGTCTGTGGAGGTGTTGCCCATTTTTTACAACGCTACCGTATCACCACCATCATCTTCAAAAAACCTGTCTGCTGACGTAGTTAGCAACATCACTACATCGTTACCTTCAGCGAAGACAACAGTATTACCAAAAGTAAATACCAACAAAACCACATCGAAGAAGAAGACCATAGAGAATATAACGACATCAGTATTACCAAAGGTAAACATCAACAAAACCACACTGAAGAAGAAAACCATAGTGAATGTAACGACATCATTCATTACCTTCAGCGAGGACAACAGTGTTACCGAAGGTAATCGCTACCAACATCTCATTACCTAACATAACGTTACATGAACATGATGATGACTATGATGGTCCTCTAAAAGAGGATGAAGAAGACGAGGTGGTGGGGATAACCCCCTCCACTTCCACAGTGACATAGAAAAAAGACGGTTACGATAGACGATGCAGAACGTCAGTTGAGTGTCAGTCATGGAGGGAGGAGGAGTGTCGAGTTCATCAGACGATCAGCAGTTGTTACCGATCGTTGAAGAGACATTACATAACGATATTGAAGATCAGTCTTCATTAGTTAATAAGAAAAAAAAGAAAACATGTACGAAGCCGTCAAAAAAGAACAGCGGTGAACAGAAGAAAAAGAAACCGCGTAATAAGCCGTACGAACGTCCGTCGACGAGTGAAAACACTAAAAGGTCAAAAAAAATACCTAGCAGTAAGAAGACGATACTGTCAAAGAGGAGTGACGAAAAACAAGAAGACAAGAGGTCGTGCGTACCACCATTGCTCTTAAATAAGGACGAATTAGCCAAACACGGTATTTACTGTTCCTTTGATGACGTATACGAATCTTTATACGATCGCACACAGTAAATATTTGGTGTGTTTATGGTGGGGAGGGGTGCATCCCCACCACAATTGTAAGTACACCTTAATAAACGTCTAAAGAACATACGTCAATCCTCATACGCAAGTGAGTTGTCGTCATGGACGGAGTTATCGAGTATCACGGCTTTCTTGGTAAACGCGGAGAGTTTATAATCAAAGAACTCGCTGTTGTCGGAGAAGAATGCTATATGCTTCTTCACTTTCGATCACCGTATCCAAAGTCTGAGTTACCATCTAAATACAAACGGATGGCTGGATGGTTGGAGAGAAATTTTCACAAAATCAATTGGGATTACGGTGAGGCAGTATACAGTGATGATATCATGAAGGCGTTTTGTTCACAATTCGGTACGATATACACCAAAGGACTGGAGAAAGCAGATTTCTTACGTCGATTTCACTCCGACGTACGTGAGATACCGGAAAACGCACCAAAACCTAAACATAGTTACATAGTAAATTGTCCATACCACAACCTCCATGCTGGTGGAAAATGTGCGTTGCATACGGGTTGTTTCTACATGCAGTGGTTGAAGTACTCGAATAAGTCGTTGGATCTGGCGAGAGAGGCCGATCGTCTGCGTACTTTTGAACATACAGACGCTAAAAATAAAGATGAGCTGGCTAAAAACGGTTATTACTACTGTTTCGATGACATGCACATCAAATGTTGTTGGTGCAACGAAACGATTGACTCGTCTCAACACTTGGTGCGATGTCGAAACTGCATAAAAGAAAACGTTCCTCTTTCGTTCGAATCAATTGTTCCACGAAGAAAGAACAATCTGTCGTAATGTTTGTGACAGAAACTACATAAAAAAAAATAAAAAAATACAAAAAAATAAAAAAAAATCGAGTGTTTTATAGTAGGCCTATCGGGGAGAGATTTCACTCGTGTAAAAAAAAAATCTCAACGCGCCACGGTTACTACCTCCTGGGTGGTGTGGAAATGTAACCGACGAAGACAATGCGGTAGATGTATAGAGAGTTTAAAAGGGAACTAATACTTAATTCCATTAACAGTTCAACGATGGATGTAGATATATCCGCATCGGTTTGGGTGGTTAGATTTTTTCCACGTCGTCGTGTAAGATCGTTGCGACATCTGACGAAACTTACATCTACAGCGTTTCCGCACGCTACAAGTATAAGTGTGGACGTTGATCGATTCAATACGGTTAGAGTGCATTTCAGCTACGCAGCCACATACGCTGAACTTCACAACGGATTACAGGAATATTTAGACAGCTTAAAAATCGATACTGTAGACGGTTTGTGTAGACATTATATTCACTATTGCAACGATGAAAACGTTTACCGATTCGGTTAACGAATTGCGATTTATTGCATCGCATATTTGTAAATATAGTTTTATGATGCTTGTCGCTCACTCTGTTCACTGTTGCGGTGAAATAATACATACCGTCGATTGTAAGAAATTTGGTTACAGCGGACGTGGACTACCGAAATATCTTTGCTCCTGTGAAATGATTATTGAAAACGCAAAAAGGATGTACACTATGGTACGAATTGGGGTGCTTTCAAATATATTTACCGACCAGATATACAAACAGATTTACCGATGATGAGATGTCTGTTGTAAGACGACATTCGATGAAGTTAACATATTACGGAAAGAAAGACGATGGTTTGACTGAAGACTTAAAAGTAAGTTTGTAACATCTGACAGTTGAGAGTGTTTTGTAGGCCTAACGGGGAGAGATTTCACTCGAAAAAAAAATCTCAACGCGCCGCAGTTGCTACCTCTTGGGTGGTGTGGAAATGCAACTAAATTACAAAACAAAAAATATTTTTGTAACTATGATCTGGTGTAATAGCTTTTTTTACATCGTGTCAGTTGAATGCAGGTTCAAACTTGATCGCTTCCTGTTCAACGGTTATTTATTACATCAGTTCACAGAATAGCAGATGTGGTAAAAAAAAACATAATTATTTATTGCGTTGTTGATAAGCAGGTTCAGACTTGTTCGTTTGCGGTTTAACGGAAAAACCCATTATTTATTGCATCTGTTCTTAGAATAGCCGATGTGGTAATTGATAAAAAAATAATTAATTATTGCGTTGTTTCTTGGAAGACCGGATGCGAGTTGTTGATAAGCAGGTTCATACTTGTTCGTTTGCGGTATAACGGAAAGAAAAAACGTTATTTATTGCAGATGTGGTAAAAAGAACATAATTATTTATTGCGTTGTTTCTTGGAACACCGGATGCGGGATGATGATAAACAGGTTCAGACTTGTTCGTATCCGGTTGGTTGAGGAGGGGGAATGTTTGTCATCAAGTGAGTATAAATAGCGGTTCCTAAACAGCATAAGGATCATTCTAACGCTGACTACTGGTACATCATGACAGACGGTACATCGACAAGAAAAGCTTTCGTTGAACGGTTAAATACAAAAACCGTTCGTCTAACCGAAACTAAAACTGTGGCTGCGATGACGGTTGGTAAACCGTATGAAATATTACCGTTGAAGACCGTAGACACAAAATATGTAAAAGTATTGTGTGTACTGTAAAAGGTAGCAGCTAAGAGGAACCGTTTAATGTATTCCTACCGAAGCGGTTCTCATCGACTATTGAAGAGGGTGAGTTCCAGTCGATAATAGAAGAGAAACTG
The DNA here is from genome assembly GCF_047948215.1 of Lycorma delicatula. Classification (NCBI taxonomy): domain Eukaryota; kingdom Metazoa; phylum Arthropoda; class Insecta; order Hemiptera; family Fulgoridae; genus Lycorma; species Lycorma delicatula. The sequence goes on along the minus strand of NC_134457.1, from coordinate 4,106,802 downwards.
ACACTCGTATTTAAGGGTCGGGTCGGAAATGCGTACGATGTAATATTCGACTAGACTTGAAGGTATTAAAAAAATAGTCCTTTTCAGGACAACACATTACACATTCAACACAATCTTACACATATATACTCAAAACAAAAAACACTTTAAACCCCCATTCAATAAAAAAACTGTAACTAACTATTGTTTTTTTTAAATGTTTTCTTTTAAAGAAAACAAGAAAAAGAACGATATTTAGTTACGTTTATTGAATGCAGTGGTTCCAAGGCCCGCGACATGATGTGGTAATAGATTTATCTACTATCGGATTATGTTGTAAATGGTGAGGAGAGTGTTTAACAAATTCGGGTTTAGAACGTTGTTGACTTTTTTAAAAAGAATGGATGTAGTTAGGATATTTTTATATCAGATGGTTGTTTTTCCCACGTTGTTCGTGTGTTGGGTGGGGGGGGGAGGGGAGAATAGGGTGTGGCTCATGTGGTGGGGATGTTCTTATAAATATAGTGTAAACGCGCGAATTAGTTTATTCTTTGAGAAGCGCACGAAGTGTAAACATCATCATCATGATTCCGGTTAGTGAAGAAGATATACGCGTACGTGTCGGGAACCAACGTCTGGCACCTATGTGTTTTAAGTTAAAACACAGTTTTGCATACGTTGTCGATTTATCTGAACACGATTTCGACAAAGACGGTGATAACTTAACCGTAAGGATAATTTTCAAAGATGATTTCGCGTGTGGTCAAAAGTATTATTGCGAATTTGAATGCGGTGACAAAGCGATTGGACTTATTGACAGTAAAGAGGTTCTATTCTCCGGATTCTACGGTGACGACGGGAACGTAAAGGCGCTCAAGTTAAATCAATCGTCGAATATGAAATTGTCAGCGTCGGTGTTAAAAGATCTCAATACGTCACATCGCAAAAACAACGTACTCGCTGTAAACATTTATGTCGCGTACGAAAAACGACGAGTAGCCACTAATGTGGCGTCGGACTGTGGACTTTTCTTCAAGACGCGCGATGAGGTAGATTGTTCTGCCGATGGTTGTGACGATGATACCCAACCGCTGATGGTCGCGTACGACACGGATGAAAATTCAAAATACGATTACGTTAAAACCAATCGATATCTGCGTGGTCGTCATGTCGCTTATCTTTATTTTATTTTATACAAGACTAACAAACGCAATGAAAATGACAACGAAGAGGAAATCAACGGTCATTCATCAAGAAGGATATTTGAATTTTAAAAAAAAAAGTCCTTTTAAGGACTACAACACATTACACAAACAACATAAAAAAAGTTACACTAAAACACAAAACAAAAACACTTTAAACCCCCATTCAATAAAAAACTGTAACTAACTATTGTTTTTTTTAAACTGTTTTCTTTTAAAGAAAACAAGAAAGAAAACGATATTTAGTTACGTTTATTGAATGCAGTGGTTCCAAGGCCTGCGACATGATGTGGTAATAGATTTATCTACTATCGGATTATGTTGCAAATGGTGAGGAGAGTGTTTAAATATTTTTTCTTGTTACTTCATGGTATTTCTTTACAAGACATATCATGAAGATACTTTTTGTAGATGAGTGTTTTGTAGGCCTACTGGGGAGAGATATCACTCTAAAAAAAATCTCAACGCGCCGCGGTTGCTACCTCTTGGGTGGTGTGGAAATGCATCCATTTTTTCTTATACACAGAATAGAAGTCTCTCTTTATTTTTATTCGGAGTAATTTTTATAGTATCCAACTTAATTTTTAGCTTATATTTTAAATCATTTGCTTTTTTTGTACGAGTGTTTTGTAGGCCTATCGGGGAGAGATTTCACTCTAATAAAAAAATATCAACGCGCTGTAGTTGCTACCTCTTGGGTGGTGTGGAAATGCAACAATAATATTATCATTATTTTTCAAACTAATAATTTTTTTTTGTTTGCAGACTTACTAATAGACTACCGTACTGCGCGCCAGGTGTGACGTCACAAGATGGCGGTTGAACCACCGCCCGCCGCTGTTGTCGTCGACTTATATACAACTTATTTCGCCCTCCGACCAGGGGAGCCGCTGCAGCCGAATGGTCTAAGGCGTTAGTCAGTCAGTCGCGTCCCGCCGTGTCTAGGTTCAATCCCTAGCCGACCTGGTTTTTTTTTCACTTTAAATATTATTTATTTATTTAATTCAAACATACCGCTACACAACAGCTGAACAACAGCGGTACCAACCTTTGAATTAAATAATTAAATAATATTCAAACTGAATTAACATTACCAACGTTGGCTACCCTGTGGAATTTCAAACTTCCCGCAAAGGGAAACGGGAAATTCCCACAGGGAGAAAAGGGAAAAACCAACATGGCGGACGCGACACTAACGCTCCCCGCGGAAGGGCTAGGCACTTGTGACGCCGCCCTCCTATTTATACACTACTAGGACGTGACCACTAGGATGTGACAAAAAATATGGTGCGTCCACCGATCACTGATAAGACATTGAAGAATGAGGATGTTAACAAAAATATGATACGTCCCCCGGTCTCAGATGATGTGAATAAAAATATGGTACGATTGCCGAACACGGATCCAATGTAAGATGGTGGAATGTAGTTAACAAGCTCATTGTCTGTCCGACATGGCAAGAGTGAGGAGGTCAAAACGTTCGTCTCCTGTTCGAACGGGTAAGGTGAGAAGATCTTAACGAATAGCCAGTCTTAAACGAGGCGGTGGACTGTTAACAACTCTAACAGCAGGAGCTGCAGGAGCGTTAGGATCCTATATCAGCGATAAAGCATTAAAAGGCGTCAAAAAGGTGGTGGGAACGGTCGTAAACAAAGGGGTCGATTTATTACCGATAGAGTTACATATTCCGGGATATCAGTACTGCGGACCGGGAACGAATTTAAAAAAACGATTAAAGAGGCGATCCCGGTGTAAACAAGTTGGACGCTGCTTGTAAAGAACACGATATCGCATACGCAACGTACAGCGATAACGAAAGAAGAGCGGCAGCAGATCGTAAATTAGCCGATAGCGCTTGGGAACGAGTTAAAGCTAAGGATTCGAGTATCGCGGAAAAAGCTACGGCATTAGCAGTTACAAACGCGATGAAATTAAAAGCAAAGTTCGGTGGTGGAAGAGTACGAAGACGAAGAAGACGAACAAAAAGGAATAATATAAAACGCCTTGTCGAAATGATGAAACGAAAAGCGGGCGCTGCTGGGCAGGGATTATACCTTAAACCCTACCCTTCGACTGGATCGGGAATAGGTGGTAAAAAAAAACATCGTCGTCGTCGTCGTCGACGCCGTCTCCAATAAAGGGAATACCAATTCGACCGCTATCGAATATAGAACTTATGTTGTACGCGAGAAAGTTAAATATAGCCGATTTTAGAGGAGTCTTTATGTTGGACGCATTACCTACACAACCGAAGACCAACGAATCTGCGATAGTTAATCTTGATCGCAGTACCGGTCATGGAACACATTGGGTATGTTATATAAAACGTGGACGGGTGGTGGACTATTTCGATAGTTTCGGTAATTTGCGTCCACCTAACGAATTGATGCGTTATTTTCCACTCGATTCTACTATAAATTTCAATTATAACGCTACACAGAATATAAACACGGTTATCTGTGGACACTTATGTCTTGAATTTCTCAGTCGTGGTCCGTCGGTCTACAGGTAAACATGTTCTGCATAAGTGGAAATACGTCGTTATTACACGCTACATTCTTTCCACCATTGGATTTGTCTGATGGTGATTGGGAATTGGCGTTGATAAATTTAACCACATACAACTCAATTCCAAATGTCGAAGAGGGAATCAACAACACATTTACTGTCGAACCAAAGAGACCACAAAGACCGATTAAGTTGACACTAGCGACAGGATCGTATGAAGTGGATGATATCGCTAAACACTTGAGCGATGAACTGAAAGACAAAAGCAAAATAGATTTACTTATGCGTCCGAATAACAATACGTTAAAATGCGAACTTAAATGCAGTGCTGCGATCGATCTGACCTCTACGGATAGTATGGCACCGCTGTTGGGGTTCGAAAGAACTAAACTGTCGGCGAATATATGGCACGAGTCATCAAAGCCGGTCGCCATTAACAACGTGAACACCGTACGGGTCGAATGCAACCTTATACGAGGCTCCTATACGAACGGATCAGAGGGACACGTATTGCACGAATTCACGCTTAGCGTACCACCTGGTTTCAAAATAATCGAATCACCGAAGAATATAATCTATCTACCAGTGAATACGAAGAGCTTAGACGAGATCGTTATAAAGTTTACCGATCAAGACGGAAAACCGATAAATTTCCGCGGTGAAATAATTACGGTGAGATTGCATCTACAAAGGAAAATCAATAAATGGGGTTAATATACAATAGCGGTGGTACTAGTATCGAAACGACACGCAAATCGATCAGTCGACGAGCAAACACCAAAGCGTTAACATCACGTAACGTGTTGTTTCTTCGAAAACTTGGTTTCACAGTTTTGGTGAATCGTAATGGCAGGAGCGAATATGTTGGACGTCGGTGAAAGTGTTTCGTTCGACAACACGATCACACAGTATGAATATCATACCCATCTACCGTACGCTTCTTCAACCTACAACAACAACGATGAAATCCGGATTCCGATACACCAACAAGATGTGTACACGTTACCGCATAAAAGCTATTTGATGGTCGAAGGTGCGTTAACTACTAAAGCAGGCGATAAAAAGGCAACGGAATCGACTTTAACAAACAACGCGATACCGTTTCTCTTCGAGGAGATACGATACGAGATAAACGGCGCGGAAATGTGTCGCGTACAAAAGTTAGGAATAACGACAACGATAAAGAATATTCTTTCCTTGCGTAAAAGCGAAGAAAATATTTTGGAAAATTTCGGGTGGAAGTTCAAAGCTACGGATAAGTTCGATTTAGATGAAACCACTGGAAGATTTTGTTTCTACGTACCGCTGCGTATGCTGATGGGTTTCGCCGAAGACTACAAACACATAATATTGAACGTCAAACAAGAATTGGTCTTGCTTAGATCTTCCAGCGATGTGAACGCATTAGTGTCTTCCAAAGAGGCACCTGATTCCAAGTTGAAAGTGACTAAGATAGCGTGGAAAATTCCGTATGTTCACGTTGCCGATACGATGCGATTGCAATTGTTGAAGGTCGTAGAACGAGATAGACCGTTAGCGATTGCTTTTCGTACATGACAGATCCACGAATATCCGGCTCTACCACAAACAAACATACATTCATGGACGGTAAAAACATGTGCGCAAACGGAGAAACCGAGATACGTGATATTCGGTTTACAGACGGACAGAAAGGATAAAGCTACAAAATCATTGACGCTCTTCGATATGTGCGAGTTGGTAAACGTTCGTCTGTATTTGAATTCGCAGTACTATCCGTACGACAATCTACAGGGAGATGTGAATATGATGTATGAAATGTTCGCCAGCTTTCGGTCCGCCTATTATAACAAACCGGAGGACGAATGTCCCGCTTACAGTTTGGCGGATTTCAAGGCCAGTGTACCGTTAATTGTTATCGACTGTTCCCGTCAGAACGAATCGCTTAAAACGGGAACAGTAGATGTACGTATCGATTTCGATACCAAAAACAATATACCAGCCAATACGACTGCCTACTGTCTCATTATACATGATAGCATCGTCACATACACTCCGCTCACTGGAATAGTGAAAAAGCTTCTGTAATGCGGGAGGTATTTAAAATCGATCAATTAGACGGAGGGGATGGACTGGGAAAGGAAGGTAAAAAGCAAATATTAGCTACGTGGCGACGGTTTACGAAATGGTTGATAACATTTAGTATATTTAAAACAGGTATAGCAGTTGGTATAATTGTAACACTATTATTGGGTGACTCTTCACATGAATCTTGTACAACGATCAAACCGATACGGTGTAGAGTTACTTTTTCTTCACAATCACCGGTTAACATACCGTTAGTATGGTGTAATTCATCGTCTGTGGAGGTGTTGCCCATTTTTTACAACGCTACCGTATCACCACCATCATCTTCAAAAAACCTGTCTGCTGACGTAGTTAGCAACATCACTACATCGTTACCTTCAGCGAAGACAACAGTATTACCAAAAGTAAATACCAACAAAACCACATCGAAGAAGAAGACCATAGAGAATATAACGACATCAGTATTACCAAAGGTAAACATCAACAAAACCACACTGAAGAAGAAAACCATAGTGAATGTAACGACATCATTCATTACCTTCAGCGAGGACAACAGTGTTACCGAAGGTAATCGCTACCAACATCTCATTACCTAACATAACGTTACATGAACATGATGATGACTATGATGGTCCTCTAAAAGAGGATGAAGAAGACGAGGTGGTGGGGATAACCCCCTCCACTTCCACAGTGACATAGAAAAAAGACGGTTACGATAGACGATGCAGAACGTCAGTTGAGTGTCAGTCATGGAGGGAGGAGGAGTGTCGAGTTCATCAGACGATCAGCAGTTGTTACCGATCGTTGAAGAGACATTACATAACGATATTGAAGATCAGTCTTCATTAGTTAATAAGAAAAAAAAGAAAACATGTACGAAGCCGTCAAAAAAGAACAGCGGTGAACAGAAGAAAAAGAAACCGCGTAATAAGCCGTACGAACGTCCGTCGACGAGTGAAAACACTAAAAGGTCAAAAAAAATACCTAGCAGTAAGAAGACGATACTGTCAAAGAGGAGTGACGAAAAACAAGAAGACAAGAGGTCGTGCGTACCACCATTGCTCTTAAATAAGGACGAATTAGCCAAACACGGTATTTACTGTTCCTTTGATGACGTATACGAATCTTTATACGATCGCACACAGTAAATATTTGGTGTGTTTATGGTGGGGAGGGGTGCATCCCCACCACAATTGTAAGTACACCTTAATAAACGTCTAAAGAACATACGTCAATCCTCATACGCAAGTGAGTTGTCGTCATGGACGGAGTTATCGAGTATCACGGCTTTCTTGGTAAACGCGGAGAGTTTATAATCAAAGAACTCGCTGTTGTCGGAGAAGAATGCTATATGCTTCTTCACTTTCGATCACCGTATCCAAAGTCTGAGTTACCATCTAAATACAAACGGATGGCTGGATGGTTGGAGAGAAATTTTCACAAAATCAATTGGGATTACGGTGAGGCAGTATACAGTGATGATATCATGAAGGCGTTTTGTTCACAATTCGGTACGATATACACCAAAGGACTGGAGAAAGCAGATTTCTTACGTCGATTTCACTCCGACGTACGTGAGATACCGGAAAACGCACCAAAACCTAAACATAGTTACATAGTAAATTGTCCATACCACAACCTCCATGCTGGTGGAAAATGTGCGTTGCATACGGGTTGTTTCTACATGCAGTGGTTGAAGTACTCGAATAAGTCGTTGGATCTGGCGAGAGAGGCCGATCGTCTGCGTACTTTTGAACATACAGACGCTAAAAATAAAGATGAGCTGGCTAAAAACGGTTATTACTACTGTTTCGATGACATGCACATCAAATGTTGTTGGTGCAACGAAACGATTGACTCGTCTCAACACTTGGTGCGATGTCGAAACTGCATAAAAGAAAACGTTCCTCTTTCGTTCGAATCAATTGTTCCACGAAGAAAGAACAATCTGTCGTAATGTTTGTGACAGAAACTACATAAAAAAAAATAAAAAAATACAAAAAAATAAAAAAAAATCGAGTGTTTTATAGTAGGCCTATCGGGGAGAGATTTCACTCGTGTAAAAAAAAAATCTCAACGCGCCACGGTTACTACCTCCTGGGTGGTGTGGAAATGTAACCGACGAAGACAATGCGGTAGATGTATAGAGAGTTTAAAAGGGAACTAATACTTAATTCCATTAACAGTTCAACGATGGATGTAGATATATCCGCATCGGTTTGGGTGGTTAGATTTTTTCCACGTCGTCGTGTAAGATCGTTGCGACATCTGACGAAACTTACATCTACAGCGTTTCCGCACGCTACAAGTATAAGTGTGGACGTTGATCGATTCAATACGGTTAGAGTGCATTTCAGCTACGCAGCCACATACGCTGAACTTCACAACGGATTACAGGAATATTTAGACAGCTTAAAAATCGATACTGTAGACGGTTTGTGTAGACATTATATTCACTATTGCAACGATGAAAACGTTTACCGATTCGGTTAACGAATTGCGATTTATTGCATCGCATATTTGTAAATATAGTTTTATGATGCTTGTCGCTCACTCTGTTCACTGTTGCGGTGAAATAATACATACCGTCGATTGTAAGAAATTTGGTTACAGCGGACGTGGACTACCGAAATATCTTTGCTCCTGTGAAATGATTATTGAAAACGCAAAAAGGATGTACACTATGGTACGAATTGGGGTGCTTTCAAATATATTTACCGACCAGATATACAAACAGATTTACCGATGATGAGATGTCTGTTGTAAGACGACATTCGATGAAGTTAACATATTACGGAAAGAAAGACGATGGTTTGACTGAAGACTTAAAAGTAAGTTTGTAACATCTGACAGTTGAGAGTGTTTTGTAGGCCTAACGGGGAGAGATTTCACTCGAAAAAAAAATCTCAACGCGCCGCAGTTGCTACCTCTTGGGTGGTGTGGAAATGCAACTAAATTACAAAACAAAAAATATTTTTGTAACTATGATCTGGTGTAATAGCTTTTTTTACATCGTGTCAGTTGAATGCAGGTTCAAACTTGATCGCTTCCTGTTCAACGGTTATTTATTACATCAGTTCACAGAATAGCAGATGTGGTAAAAAAAACATAATTATTTATTGCGTTGTTGATAAGCAGGTTCAGACTTGTTCGTTTGCGGTTTAACGGAAAAACCCGTTATTTATTGCATCTGTTCTTAGAATAGCCGATGTGGTAATTGATAAAAAAATAATTAATTATTGCGTTGTTTCTTGGAAGACCGGATGCGAGTTGTTGATAAGCAGGTTCATACTTGTTCGTTTGCGGTATAACGGAAAGAAAAAACGTTATTTATTGCAGATGTGGTAAAAAGAACATAATTATTTATTGCGTTGTTTCTTGGAACACCGGATGCGGGATGATGATAAACAGGTTCAGACTTGTTCGTATCCGGTTGGTTGAGGAGGGGGAATGTTTGTCATCAAGTGAGTATAAATAGCGGTTCCTAAACAGCATAAGGATCATTCTAACGCTGACTACTGGTACATCATGACAGACGGTACATCGACAAGAAAAGCTTTCGTTGAACGGTTAAATACAAAAACCGTTCGTCTAACCGAAACTAAAACTGTGGCTGCGATGACGGTTGGTAAACCGTATGAAATATTACCGTTGAAGACCGTAGACACAAAATATGTAAAAGTATTGTGTGTACTGTAAAAGGTAGCAGCTAAGAGGAACCGTTTAATGTATTCCTACCGAAGCGGTTCTCATCGACTATTGAAGAGGGTGAGTTCCAGTCGATAATAGAAGAGAAACTGACACTCGTATTTAAGGGTCGGGTCGGAAATGCGTACGATGTAATATTCGACTAGACTTGAAGGTATTAAAAAAATAGTCCTTTTCAGGACAACACATTACACATTCAACACAATCTTACACATATATACTCAAAACAAAAAACACTTTAAACCCCCATTCAATAAAAAAACTGTAACTAACTATTGTTTTTTTTAAATGTTTTCTTTTAAAGAAAACAAGAAAAAGAACGATATTTAGTTACGTTTATTGAATGCAGTGGTTCCAAGGCCCGCGACATGATGTGGTAATAGATTTATCTACTATCGGATTATGTTGCAAATGGTGAGGAGAGTGTTTAACAAATTCGGGTTTAGAACGTTGTTGACTTTTTTAAAAAGAATGGATGTAGTTAGGATATTTTTATATCAGATGGTTGTTTTTCCCACGTTGTTCGTGTGTTGGGTGGGGGGGGGAGGGGAGAATAGGGTGTGGCTCATGTGGTGGGGATGTTCTTATAAATATAGTGTAAACGCGCGAATTAGTTTATTCTTTGAGAAGCGCACGAAGTGTAAACATCATCATCATCATGATTCCGGTTAGTGAAGAAGATATACGCGTACGTGTCGGGAACCAACGTCTGGCACCTATGTGTTTTAAGTTAAAACACAGTTTTGCATACGTTGTCGATTTATCTGAACACGATTTCGACAAAGACGGTGATAACTTAACCGTAAGGATAATTTTCAAAGATGATTTCGCGTGTGGTCAAAAGTATTATTGCGAATTTGAATGCGGTGACAAAGCGATTGGACTTATTGACAGTAAAGAGGTTCTATTCTCCGGATTCTACGGTGACGACGGGAACGTAAAGGCGTTCAAGTTAAATCAATCGTCGAATATGAAATTGTCAGCGTCGGTGTTAAAAGATCTCAATACGTCACATCGCAAAAACAACGTACTCGCTGTAAACATTTATGTCGCGTACGAAAAACGACGAGTAGCCACTAATGTGGCGTCGGACTGTGGACTTTTCTTCAAGACGCGCGATGAGGTAGATTGTTCTGCCGATGGTTGTGACGATGATACCCAACCGCTGATGGTCGCGTACGACACGGATGAAAATTCAAAATACGATTACGTTAAAACCAATCGATATCTGCGTGGTCGTCATGTCGCTTATCTTTATTTTATTTTATACAAGACTAACAAACGCAATGAAAATGACAACGAAGAGGAAATCAACGGTCATTCATCAAGAAGGATATTTGAATTTTAAAAAAAAAAGTCCTTTTAAGGACTACAACACATTACACAAACAACATAAAAAAAGTTACACTAAAACACAAAACAAAAACACTTTAAACCCCCATTCAATAAAAAACTGTAACTAACTATTGTTTTTTTTAAACTGTTTTCTTTTAAAGAAAACAAGAAAGAAAACGATATTTAGTTACGTTTATTGAATGCAGTGGTTCCAAGGCCTGCGACATGATGTGGTAATAGATTTATCTACTATCGGATTATGTTGCAAATGGTGAGGAGAGTGTTTAAATATTTTTTCTTGTTACTTCATGGTATTTCTTTACAAGACATATCATGAAGATACTTTTTGTAGATGAGTGTTTTGTAGGCCTACTGGGGAGAGATATCACTCTAAAAAAAATCTCAACGCGCCGCGGTTGCTACCTCTTGGGTGGTGTGGAAATGCATCCATTTTTTCTTATACACAGAATAGAAGTCTCTCTTTATTTTTATTCGGAGTAATTTTTATAGTATCCAACTTAATTTTTAGCTTATATTTTAAATCATTTGCTTTTTTTGTACGAGTGTTTTGTAGGCCTATCGGGGAGAGATTTCACTCTAATAAAAAAATATCAACGCGCTGTAGTTGCTACCTCTTGGGTGGTGTGGAAATGCAACAATAATATTATCATTATTTTTCAAACTAATAATTTTTTTTTTGTTTGCAGACTTACTAATAGACTACCGTACTGCGCGCCAGGTGTGACGTCACAAGATGGCGGTTGAACCACCGCCCGCCGCTGTTGTCGTCGACTTATATACAACTTATTTCGCCTTTGTTTCTGCCTTATTTCGAATATTGTAAAGATTAAATTTCAAGTCGACGATCACGTTCGTATAAGCAAATATAAAAAGATATTTGACAAGGGTTATTTGCCCAATTGGAGAAATGAAATATTCAAAATATATACTGTTCACTCGGAATCTCGACCCGTTTCGTATGAATTGATCGATTCGCAAAATGAAATTCTAAAAGGTCGTTTTTATCAACCCGAATTGCAAAAAACAAACAGACGTATATCAATTTGAGAAAATTCTCAAACGAAAATGCGACAAAGTCTACGTAAAATGGTTAGGTTTTGATAAATCTTACAATTCATAGATAGATTTAAATGATGTTGTAGTGTGAAAAATTTATTGATGTATATAATTATGTTTTTACATATAGGTTCCAAAATGTGTCCATTTGATGATAAAGATGACAGTTATATTACATTTAATTTGAATATTGAATATTCAATCCTTCTAGATCGAGATGAATATAGTCAAATAGAAGTAGAATCTAAAATTAAATCGTTATACTCATGTATTGAAGATATACATGATGATTACTTCGTATTACAATTGAAGATAGATTATCACAGTTATGACAAAAGCATCACTGTTTTAGATAAATGTTATTCGTTTGATATTTATAATGACTGGTTTACAAACGAATTTCACAATGATTTTTCAAAAATTAATCATAATTTTTACAGTCACCAGAATTGATATGACTTATCTACGGCGAAATCTAGTTCAACGGTGTCGTAACAAACTAAGAGTTTACTAATTTAAATATTTATTTTATACAAGTAAAAGAAAGATATGAAGGAACTGCAACAGAAAACAAAATTTCCCATCATGAACTTAATGAAGGGATATGGATTCAAAAAACGAAGTAAGCACGGTTCCCTCTTGCCAAACACTATCAGATGTATTGTATGCGGTAAAACAAATATTGTTTTCAATCTTTTAGTTTAAGAAAACGGAGTACGCTTTCAGAACATGTACACTTTCTCTAAATCCCTCCACCAACCTCTATATAGAATGTTATCAAACCTGATGTTGAATCCAGAATTGGGCTACTATGAATACAGTGAAAACGATCAAGTTCCACAACCGGAAGCGATTCAACCCCCCATTCGATAATGGTGTTTGATGATGTAATCACAGAAAACTAAAACAATATCGGTACTTATTTCGCGAGAGGTCGTCACAATAAAATTAATTGTTTTTATCTGGCGAAAACATATTCCAAAATACCAAAACAACTCGTGCGGGACAATTTCAAATTTTCTAATACTATTCAGAAAAGACGGTTTTATATTACAAAACATTTACGATGAACACGTAAACGTCGATATGTCCTTTGACGATTTTAAATCTTTATGCGAACATGTTTGGAACAGGATTCGATATGCTTTTCTAGTTGTCGATAAAGAGAGCGATAACTATAAGGGTCGCTATCGGAATGGTATAGATAGATTTATCATAATCGATTGGACGCAACGTTGAACGGTATAACGCTACATTGAACACAGCGTTCAACGCAGCGATCGATTCCCCCCCGATATTACGAATAAAACAATCGTTTTGAATTTTGTTTTTTTTTAAATATAGAAAAATGTATAAGAAGAAACAATTGCTGGAAACTGATAGATTAAATTTTAAACGTAAACACGCGGCTATCGTGTTGGGTTTAGTCCAAGAGGAAGCGTTATTTGCTAAACGTTTTAAACCGATAACAAATCCTATAAAAGAAATTTAAGAAAAAATAGATAAACAAAAACCACCTCCTCCACCTCCGACCGATAGATAAATTGATATAGAGTAGGACGCGAATTGGGTGAGAGATTGTTGAGTAATTTAGAGCGGCATCAAGAGAGTTGTGGACAGAGTTTGTTAAAACAAGATTTAGAACTTTCAGATGATGAAGAACAACAAAAAGAAGATGTAGCTTCTCCTACAATGTTATCTGAGCCAACAACTTTACCATGCGAACAAACTCAAACTGCGTATGAAGGTGGCGAGGAACCCGTTAATTTACAAAATATATAGATATTTTGCCAGACACTCCATCAACACAAATTTCTGAGACGCAAGAAACAATTACAAGTGAAGCTGTAAAACCGTAAATACAATGTTGAAGGCAGGACCAAAAACATCAATGGATCACGTTTATGGTGTAAAATATGAAAACACAGATACGGCTAAATTGGGCGATATTAAAATTGAATTTACCGGTGATGAAATCCATTGAGGGAGATGATATATTCGGTCACACCGGGTGTCCTCGAGCTGTTGATTTATAAAACACCAATCTGACAAAAGTTCACACGGCAGATATGCAAACTTATGGTGAAATGTTGAAGCGTATCGGCGCTCGCTTGACGGACGCCGGCACAGTAAAAACAAATAAATCTTCGAAATACAACGAAGTCATAAGAAAGCTGTTCCCTTCAAAATGACCGGTCAGATCGATTTCCCCATATAAACACCATCGACATCGATCAGCGGCACCGGGCTGTTGCATGCGCAATTTAATTACGACCCCATCTATTTATATCGGCACGATCCAAACGATCTGGTAGCTAAATTGCATACTCTTGTAGGCGAATATGACGCCGGAAACTAGGGCGTTTCTAACGAAATGATATCCGTAATTAAAGAATTGAAAAACGTTGAATTTGAAGAGTAGATTATTTGTTTTTAATGATTATTTTTTGCACTATAGAAATGTCACGATTAAGATTAGGCAATAAAGGACGTCGAATAGCGGGAAAACGAGGGCCTCCCGGGGAAGGTTTTTCATCGACTGGTGATGGAAATTATGATATAAATCACCATAGATTGTAACGTATCTGATCCTATCGATGACGCGGGCGCGTTTAATCTGAGACTAGCCAAAAATATGTTTGACGAATACACAATCAATCTTGTGGAAAAATTAAATGCATATGATGTGGATATAAAAAAATACAAAGAAGACGATAGGAAAAGTTTGCTAAAGGTACTTTACAATTTATAAATGATGAAAATATGCAACTTAAAACAAAAGTTGATAGATATATAGATGACCCAATAGAGACAGCCATTAAGGAGATTTCGAAAGCGATTTACAATAAAAACAATAATGACATGAAATTAAATTTTGGTTCGTCATGATGAATAATGTATTTGAAAGAAAAAATATTTTTTTTAATATATCGATATGAAGGTGAAGAAAAAATATATTTCCAAGATAAAAGGGGGCGCGGTATAATCGGGTCAGTAATCAATAAGGCTGAAGATTTATTGCCGTTTGAAGCTCATATTCAAGGTTACAATTATTGCGGTCCGGGCACGAACTTGGATAAGAGGTTGAAGCGCGGTGATAGAAACATAAATAAATTAGATGAGGCGTGTAAACTACACGATATAGCTTATTCGAAATATTCAAAAAAACAAGATCTCACGCCGACAAAGCGCTTGCCGAACGGGCTTGGGAACGTGTACTCGCGCCAGATAGCAGTTTGACTGAAAGAGCGGCCGCCTACACAGTAACTAACGCGATGAAACTTAAATCTAAATTTTGCGGTAGATTGAGGCTTAAGAAAAGTGGTAGAAGATTAATACAATTGCTGCAACGACTCTGTGAGACTGACTCGTAAGGAAATGAGACAGTCCGTTTTTACCAGGTTTGATAGTAATAAGACAATAATGAAATTTATCTCTTGTCTCCCCTACAAGCAGCAATAGGTGTATGCAATGGGTACGATCGCGGTTTTCGGTAACGCACCGGGTACCCGCGATCCTTAATCTTCCTCATAACCGTACACATGGATGCTTATTATGAGATTTAATACTTCGAAGCGATCAATGTCTTTTACCTTTACTGGATACGACATCCCGATCATGTTAATTTCATTTTCAAAGCATGCATACCAACCCTAACGGTTGGTGACGTGCGGGTTGATTGTGTAGATATGCTAGCACAGACCAGAAAAAACATTTCTGATCATGCGGATTCTTTACATTAATTATCGCCTTTCTTTTTACAAGTTTTTTTGGCGTTTTTTTAAATGAACTAGAGGCACCGTATAACGGACGTTAACGGATAATATTTAAATCTATATAAATTATCTTATTCATTACCCATCCGCTACCGCTGTTAATGATGTTTGTCAGCGTGTCTACGATTTTCTCTACGGATTCGATCCACTGATCCTCGATTACGTTGGCGTTGACGTCCACATTTATCACCGTTTTAGTTTTTCTGTGCTGGTACAAATTGGTTATATGTTGTTTCTACTCCGTCTTCAGGACGCGTCTGTTTCATAATTCAACATATCTGTACAAAAAACAGCCTCATACCTGTAGCAAAAAAAAAGAAATTGGTATTTTTTTTATTTGTAGTTGCAAAGGAATCGTTAATATCGTCATACACATAACGAATAGTTACCATTTTATGATGCCATCAAAACGTTTGCCTTCCTTCAAACGATTCAGGATGTTGGTCTGACACCGTAGAATGCTTGAATGAAGGTATAATTCCTCAAAGTCAGACAGGTCCCATCGAAGATGGATGACGTTGTTTATTGCCCGGATAACTGCCGGTGATACCATTTCTTTTTTTGTAATATCTGAAACAAATTAAAATATATTGTATTTTTTTCAAAATGGTAATTATTTTGTGTTTGTATGTTTCCGATGGTGATGAAGGAAGATTTTTTCTTATTATTTTATTATCTATTTGCATTAATCTTTTTAATTTATTCATATTTTATTGTATTATCTATTCCTATAGATAATTGATTATTATTGTATTAATCTTTTTTATTTTGTTTGATTTATTCATATTATTTTATTTTCAATTTTTTTATTATATTCATTTTTTTATATTTTTTTAAAGTTATTTAATAATACCATACTGTCTCATTAAAACTTACCTTGCTAATTAAGATGAAATTGCACTTTGGTGAAAAGATAATGATCTCTCTGCGATCAGTGTATTCACGTTCAATAACAGATTGCGAATGATGAAGTCACGCGAAGTTTTTTTGCTTATATCCATACACAACTTTATTTAACTGGTTACAACAGCAGAAACCCATACACACGATCACTCGTTTGTATTAGTGACTCGATAGTTATCAAAAAATTTTCCTTATCGCTTCCATTCTTAGAATCGACGATCCAGTTCGCACGTACACTAACGGTTGGTGCGCATGCGTTGATTCAAATTCCAGCGCTGCGTTTGGTCGACTTTAGACCGTGTCGGACGGTCGACTCTTCATCTCGCACGGTAAACATCCTGCGTCGCTCCGCTGACGCACGCAGGCGCCGCCTCCCGGAGCACGATCTACGACGAGAACTTCTCTCCATCACGGTGACGCCTCCCGGTGCAATCGCCACGACGACCAAAACATCGTCGAGATCAGGTTGGCAACACTGGACAGCTTGAAAACACTGGGGTACTAGCGCCACTGACGTCACAAGATGGTTACTCCCTGCCATATTACTGACGTCACATAATGGCGACCATCCGCCATCTTGGATTTGGCGCTACTACCCTTATTTCCCTACTTCCAATCCCTCCTTAAGAAAGGTTTAGCATTTAACTTACAAATTTTGGGCTAATTTCATTATTGCTTATATTTTCTAAAGTATTTGAAAAAATTATGAAAAATCAACTTTTAACTTTTCTTGAAAAGCATACCATATCAACAAAGTTTTAGAAAAAAAATTTACTGACAGCCATTTCTCAGTTTTTTTTTTAAATTCCTATTTGCCTGAATATATGTCAACATTTTGTTCATACATTTTCTCCCGTACAATGGGAAGAGGTGAACCTATAATTGTGGTTGAACTACATACGTGGCCAACTTACATTTGGATTCGACCATGCTTTTAACTTGTTTTGTAGTTTATATTCATTTCTTATTACGATTTATATTAATTTATAATAATAACTAGCTTATCTGTGAGTGGATTAATAGGTCAAGGAACACAATAATACCAGATAGCATTAGACAGTGATTTAAAAACTGTGCTTTAGCAAAACAGTAGTTGAAATTGAAGATGATATTCTGTGAGAAACAGAATTAAACACTGTAAACAACATTTTATTTTCAGATGGTAGCTGTGATGATGAAAGCGTCAATTCAATTGTTACTGTGTTGTGAAGTAGTAAGCAAGTATGTATAACATTATATAATAGTGTAATAAAATGCTAATTAATACAATAAAAAGTATATATATTTTATTTAATTTGGTAAAATAAATTTCAAAATCAATTTCTCACTGGCAGTAAAATTTTATTTGGTGGTGAAAAAACTTTCTACCAACTTTTTTCCCGAAAATTAAATTCAAATATGGGGCTGACCTATAATCAACAGGCAAATATGGTACTTTAAATTCGACAGGTAACAAGGTGATCCCCTTTTCACTTTTTAGCAACCTCAGGTAAGAATTTGATTTAGTTTTACATTTTTTATTAACCTTAATAACGGTAGTATCCTCCTCTATGAATCATGAGACCTTGCCGTTGGTGAGGGGGCTTGAGTGCTCAGGGATACAGAGTAGCTGGACCGAAGGTGCAACCATATCGGAGAGGTATCTGTTGAGAGCCAGACTAAGGAATGATTCCTGAAAGAGGGCAGCAGCTCTTTCGGTAGTTGTTAGGGGCATGAGTCAGGACGACATAAACGGCCGTATCAACATCACTCAGTCCTCTGAGTACTGCACAGCTGAAAGCAATGGAAAACTACAGCTGCTTTTTTTCCAAGAAAATGTGGCTCTCTGCATTTTCACATAGCAATAATGGAGGCGCCTTCCTTGGTAAAATATTCCGGAGGTAAAATAGTCCCCCGTTCGGATCTCCGGGTGGGGACTACTAAGGAAGGGGTCACCAGAAAATTAAAAAATAACATTCTACGAGTCGGAGCGTGGAATGTTAGAAGCTTAAAAAAGGTTGGTAGGCTAAAAAATTTAAAAAAGGAAATGGGTAGGACAAATGTGGATATAGTAGGAATTAGTGAGGTTCGGTGGGAAGAGGAAGGCGACTTTTGGTCAGGTGATTTTAGAGTAATTAACTCAGCGTCAAATAATGGGCAGGCAGGAGTAGGTTTCGTGATGAACAAGAAGATAGGGAGGAGAGTGGAGTATTTCAAAACGCATAGCGATAGAATCATTGTAATAAGGATAAAATCAAAACCTAAACCGACAACGATTGTTAACGTCTATATGCCTACAAGCGCCCATGATGATGATGAGGTAGAG
This sequence comes from Lycorma delicatula, assembly GCF_047948215.1. Lineage (NCBI taxonomy): Eukaryota > Metazoa > Arthropoda > Insecta > Hemiptera > Fulgoridae > Lycorma > Lycorma delicatula. The sequence goes on along the minus strand of NC_134457.1, from coordinate 4,087,942 downwards.
TGTGTATACGAAGAGATTGATGAAGCAATTAAACACGTAAAAGGAGATGAAAATTTAATAATAGTTGGAAATTGGAATGCAAGCATTGGAGAAGGCAAGGAAGGAAATATAGTGGGTGAATACGGGCTGGGCAAAAGGAATGAAAGAGGGGACCGACTTATAGAGTTTTGCACGAAGTATAATTTAGTAATTGCCAACACCCAATTTAAAAATCATAATAGAAGAATATACACTTGGAAAAAGCCAGGCGATAACTGCAAGGTATCAGATAGATTATATCATGGTTAAGCAAAGATTTAGAAATCAACTCGTTGACTGCAAAACTTACCCTGGAGCAGACATTGATAGCGACCATAATTTGGTGATAATGAAATGTAGATTGGGGTTTAAAAACCTGAAGAAAAGGTGTCAGATGAATCGGTGGAATTTAGAGAAGCTTGAGGAAGAGGAGGTAAAGAAGATTTTTGAGGAGGACATCGCAAGAGGTCTGAGTAAAAAAGATAAGGTAGAAAATGTAGAAGAAGAATGGGAGAATGTTAAAAAGGAAATTCTTAAATCAGCAGAAGCAAACTTAGGCGGAATAAAGAGAACTGGTAGAAAACCTTGGGTTTCAGACGATATATTGCAGCTGATGGATGAACGTAGAAAATATAAGAATGCTAGTGATGAAGAAAGTAAAAGGAACTATCGGCAATTAAGAAATGCTATAAACAGGAAGTGCAAACTGGCGAAAGAAGAGTGGATTAAAGAAAAGTGTTCAGAAGTGGAAAGAGAAATGAACATTGGTAAAATAGACGGAGCATACAGGAAAGTTAAGGAACATTTTGGGGTACATAAATTAAAATCTAATAATGTGTTAAACAAAGATGGTACACCAATATATAATACGAAAGGTAAAGTCGATAGATGGGTGGAATATATTGAAGAGTTATACGGAGGAAATGAATTAGAAAATGGTGTTATAGAGGAAGAAGAGGAAGTCGAGGAGGATGAAATGGGAGAAACAATACTGAGATCTGAATTTAAGAGAGCATTAAAAGATTTAAATGGCATAAAGGCTCCTGGAATAGACGGAATACCTGTAGAATTACTGCGCAGTGCAGGTGAGGAAGCGATTGATAGATTATACAAACTGGTGTGTAATATTTATGAAAATGGGGAATTTTCATCAGACTTCAAAAAAAGTGTTATAGTTATGATACCAAAGAAAGCAGGGGCAGATAAATGTGAAGAATACAGAACACAACAACAGTTTAACTAGTCATGCATCAAAAATCTTAACTAGAATTTTATACAGAAGAATTGAGAGGAGAGTGGAAGAAGTGTTAGGAGAAGACCAGTTTGGTTTCAGGAAAAGTATAGGGACAAGGGAAGCAATTTTAGGCCTCAGATTAATAGTAGAAGGAAGATTAAAGAAAAACAAACCGACATACTTGGCGTTTATAGACCTAGAAAAGGCTTTCGATAACGTAGACTGGAATAAAATGTTCAGCATTTTAAAAAAATTAGGGTTCAAATACAGAGATAGAAGAACAATTGCTAACATGTACAGGAACCAAACAGCAACAATAACAATTGAAGAACATAAGAAAGAAGCCCTAATAAGAAAGGGAGTCCGACAAGGATGTTCCCTATCTCCGTTACTTTTTAATCTTTACATGGAACTAGCAGTTAATGATATTAAAGAACAATTTAGATTCGGAGTAACAGTACAAGGTGAAAAGATAAAGATGCTACGATTTGCTGATGATATAGTAATTCTAGCCGAGTAAAAAGGATTTAGAAGAAACAATGAACGGCATAGATGAAGTCCTACGCAAAAACTATCGCATGAAAATAAACAAGAACAAAACAAAAGTAATGAAATGTAGTAGAAATAACAAAGATGGACCACTGAATGTGAAAATAGGAGGAGAAAAGATTATGGAGGTAGAAGAATTTTGTTATTTGGGAAGTAAAATTACTAAAGATGGACGAAGCAGGAGCCATATAAAATGCCGAATAGCACAAGCTAAACGAGCCTTCAGTAAGAAATATAATTTGTTTACATCAAAAATGAATTTAAATGTCAGGAAAAGATTTTTGAAAGTGTATGTTTGGAGTGTCGCTTTATATGGAAGTGAAACTTGGACGATCGGAGTATCTGAGAAGAAAAGATTAGAAGCTTTTGAAATGTGGTGCTATAGGAGAATGTTAAAAATCAGATGGGTGGATAAAGTGACAAATGAAGAGGTATTGCGGCAAATAGATGAAGAAAGTAGCATTTGGAAAAATATAGTTAAAAGAAGAGACAGACTTATAGGCCACATACTAAGGCATCCTGGAATAGTCGCTTTAATATTGGAAGGACAGGTAGAAGGGAAAAATTGTATAGGCAGGCCACGTTTGGAGTATGTAAAACAAATTGTTGGGGATGTAGGATGTAGAGGGTATACTGAAATGAAACGACTAGCACTAGATAGGGAATCTTGGAGAGCTGCATCAAACCAGTCAAATGACTGAAGACAAAAAAAAAAAAAAAAAAAAAAATGGTAGTATCAAAGGAGCTACTTACAATTGGTTGAAGTCATACCTTACCAACTTGTAAATAGTCTAAACTTATAATTTTTTTGTCATCAATTTTACCCATTTATAATTACATCAGTAGAGATTTATAAATTCTGTTGATTTAGATATAATTATTTTATCTGATGTGTCATTTATATATGTATATCATGATACGGTCACTAATGAACAAAAGTTTTACTTTTGCGAGGATATTCTGTCTTTGAATAACTTAGACATTAACTCAAAATACTAGTATAAAACAGTAGAATTTTAATAGGCACTTAAATCTGTTTTAAGTGCTATTATTGAAGATATTTATTCATAACATTCTTTTTCAATTTGCTTATAATGCTTTCAATTTGCATGTATTTAATACATCTTCTTTTAAGTTCATGTATTTCATTGTGAGTTTTTGGTTTTTTTTGATAGTAAAATTCAGTTCCAATACAATTTTGTAAACAAGAATCCAGTCAAAACCAAAATATTGGTAGAAATTAAAGTAGAAGGTAATTTCTATAACAAATTCAAAAAACCAAGATCAACATTGAACTAATCTATTAAAAATATTATATCCACTTACAGAAAAGTTTAAAACATCAATAGTATGAATATGATTAAGCATCAGTAATAAAATTATAAACAAAATGTCCACATTTTATAAATAGATTATGACTTCAAAGGTAAGTGATCAATCTAATCTGTACATAATGAGAAATCACCAATCAGTGATTAGTATGTAATCATTAATTTGATACCTTACAAGATAATACGTTTAAACAAAAAGCAAAAAAATATGTCTGAACAACAGTTAAATAGAAATGGTAATTGTTTGTTATTTCAACCCAAAAAAATTTAAATAAACATTTAGAGTTCCTATTCTAAACATCTATACCTAGAAACAGCCTTCCAGAAAATGGAAGGCTATTTCTAGCCTTCCATTTTCTGGGAGGCGTTTTAATTCCTTACTGTGGTATTACAGATGGCATTGCTGTTAATAGCGCTAGTCATAAAATTAATAAAAAAATCCCATAGTGGGTGTTTAAATAGTAAAATTGAATTTTGTTGTATTTGTAAGTTTCATGCGCTGTTTTCAGAATTACTTAATATGAAATTTAAATGTTTAGGGAGTCATAAATATTTATAATTGCGCATGCGTGTAGAAAATATTTTTGATTCTCACGCATTCAGAGCTTTTTCTTACAACTATTAGAAGAGGACACAATATTACACGAAAGATAAATGAGGACTTATTAGTTCTACTTAATAAAAGAAACTGCAGGAGCACTAAGTTATGTTAGTTAAGTATGTTATCAAAAAGCGCAACATTTATTCATAACTTCCATCAGCAGGAATAAAATACGGTAAAATTGAACAATTTGTTAATATATTTTAATTGTCTATGATTTTGTAATTATTTAATAATTAATGACTATTTATTAATTATCAATTTATTCATTCTAATGAGTTTAGGTGTAATTTTTATAATCTGAAAAAATACATAACATCAGTATTTTTGGATGCATTCTTTATGGTTACAACAAACAGTGTTTTTGGTGATTTTGATAGCTTCATTACTCATCAACCCCTTTGAGTAACAAAATACTTTTTATATGGTTTTAAAGTACATAAAAGGTTCTTCCTGCTGTAAATATTTCAGATTTTTGTCACCTATCCCACATGTGATTTTTGGGCCCGAAAAGTGAAATATTTTCAAAATCTTATGATTTGACAGCCATTAATGAAGGATATTTTAATGAAGGATACTCTGTAACAGTCCAATTTTTTTTTTTTATTAGTACTACTCGCACCTAAGAGTTAAAATATAAAAAAACAGACCTGTTACCCTGAGCCCTTCATTATTTATTTTGGACCCAAAATTTAAAAAAACAACAATTTATAAACATAACTTCGGTAAACATCACAAGATTTGGTTATGTAGCAAAATGAATTTCGAGTACACTAAGATGAAGTTCCACCTTTACTCTTTTCAAAAAGCCCTTTTTGACCCTCTATATGACGTAAAATAAGAATGCTACAGTTCATGGAAAAAGTGACGAAAATGGCTGTTTTTTACCTGTTGGCGAGTTAGAAAATAGTCTAATACTCAGGAAAAAAATTCTTTAAAAACTTAAAAAAATATTTTTTGGCCACTAAATGGTGAGTAGTTATCATATACCAAATATTATCAACAACAGTGATATTAAATAATCAAAAATAGTGAAAAAATAAAATTTTTGAAAATTTGTTGAATTACAATGGAATACCTCGTAGAGAAGAGACCCCAAATAACAAATACATACTTTCGGCAGCATCTTCATCATGCACCAGATATTACAACCAAATTGATTAAGCCTTGATTTCAGAAAGATGAAAAACACTGGTCAAGAATATAAAATCATGTCCTAGCACAAACTGTAAGTCAGACCACCTATTGCTATGTCTGTTTCTTAGAGTCAAGTTGTATGTCAATCAATAGAAGATACATCTTTTCAGAATTCAAGATGGAACACCTTCAAAAAATAGTCAGATTCAATGAAAAATATGTTGAGAGTAAACAAGCAACTTTAAAAAATGGGAAGAATTTAAAAACACACTCCTGGAAGCCAGAGACGAGATACCTAAAAAATACGGCAGTCTAGAAGCAAACAAAACTGATTGTCCAATTAAACTGTCCAACTTGTAGAGGAACGCTGAAGAGTGAAAGGCACTACTGGTCAGTCCTCAGTACATTACTCTGGCTGACAATCTCCAGATTCTCAGCTGAAATACAAAGATTTTGTCATTGTGATGAAAATTCATACATCCAAAAACAATTGATCTGCACAAAAATAATGAAATTCAGTCCATTTCAAAGAAATACAAAACACCTTCAAACTCAAATCTTGTGTTACAGAAGATGCAGATAGTAAACTTCTTACAGACTATCGGGAAATTGGAGGAAGATGGAAAGAGTACTGCAACAACCAATATTGTTATGACCAAGCAGAGCTCACAGAGGTAGATTTAGTGTCCGAGAGAAAACCAGAAATTCTCAAACAGGAGATGCAGAAATCATTAAAGAAATTGAGAGACAAATCATCAGTCCCAGATAGCATCACAGTCGAAATGATCAAAGCAACAGATGAATTGGGTGTTAAAGCTATGTACCAGATTTGTAATACATATAGTTACTGGCGAATGGGTTGATGAGTGAGCAACCTCAGTGTTCATATCTCTATATAAAAAAAGACCACACACAGAAATGCGGAAATTATATTTCCGCAAATCGGACTATTTCTCCGATTTCATATGCATGTAAAATATTGTTAAATATACTCCATAATTGTATACAATACAATCTGGACAGAGAAATTCCTGCAGAGCAAACCAGATTCATTAAAGAAAAGTGTACACATGAGCAAATTCTAAATATTAGACAGCTGATAAAAAAAGCTAGAGTTCAACACTCCTTTTGTAATATGCTTGCTAGATTATGCAAAGGCCTTTGACTCGGTCAGGTGGAAAGATTTGTAGCGGTATTGAAGGAGATTATTGAAAGACAAAGAACAGTTTGCTGGTTAGACTGGAAAATGACACAACAGAGCCCATTTACCTGTTGAGAGGAGTACGACAGGGATGTATTCTGTCTCCATCTTATTCAATATTACGGGGAATATATTATGCGGAAGAGCCTGAAAAACTGACATGGCAGTGTACAAATAGGAAGCCAGTGTATAATCAACTTAACAACAATAGACCCATTCACAGGCTCTTTAGTTGAAATGAAGATGATTCTCGACAGAGTTCAGCAAGAAAGTGAGGCACTAGCGCTAAAATTAACCATCGGAAAAATAAGCATTACAATCGTAGCCAGACCTAACGATCTTCCAGTCAGTTATAGTTATGCACCATGTGATTTCAAAAGATAGGCTGTTTCTATATTTAGGACCCACGATAAATAACATGGGGGCTTGTCAGCCAAAATATGAAGAATTATCTTGACGAAGGAGGTGCTTACGAAGTTAACAGCTATTTGGAAGGATAGAGCAATCGCAAAGAATACAAAGCTGAGATTGCTTCAGAGACTAGTTTTTCCAGTATTCATGTACAGTGAAAGACCAGAGTAGAATTGATGTATTCAATAAATGGGTCTACACAAGAATGCCTCTCTGCATCACATGGATGGAAGAGTATGAACAACTCGATTATAAGCAACCTAGGTGTACAGAGGTGGTTGTCTGAAATATGCTTCCACCAAATCGTCCACTTTTTTGACCATATAGTTCATAGACCTGGTGAAAATCATGATAAGCTAGTCACACAGGGAAAAATCAAGGCCAGCAGGTCACACGGAATACCACCAAAAAGATGGCTGGACCAAACTGAAGAGGCAACTGGAAAAATGCTAGGCTTGTTGATTCAAATGGCAGAGGACCGTGACTATGACAGGAAATTGTCAGTGGATTATGAATTGGGTCACCAACTCTCAGACATGAGAGGAAGGAACACTGATGATGATACAAACATTTAATCATTCAACACAACATAAACGTGCTGCATTTTTAATTACACACTGCGTAACCTATTTTAGTCAGCACACAGCTATCACATTTGGTAACCATACTGAACTTAATATAATAAATACTTACTGGATGTGCACCAACACTTACAAACAACTGCATAAAATACAATTCAGAAGGAGATAAGTAATACATCAACAAACATTCACACAAGATAACAAACTTTGTAGAAAACTAGGATATTCCTCCATTCATAAATGAAAATAGAACACACATGATTTACAACATAACAACCAAGCACACAAGGAGACAAAGCACCAACCCAAAAGCAAACAATATAAACTGCCATGATTCCACTAATATTATATTGTACAAACATGGTTCACAATCATCCACAGATATAAAGAATGCATATAAATGATAAAAACAACATCAAAGTCAACTTCTGTATATCACCTCATAATAATATGACATGTACACAAAGATTATCCGCAACATACAAACTTTATACACAGCACATGAAAGATAACAAACTAGAATGAATCGAGAATTTACAGAATTTCACACAAACATATTGAATGAGCACACACAAAGATATCAAATAAATATAATTAACAACTACATGTTCAACAGTTTCCAAACCATGCTAAGAAAAGCCCTGTCTGCAGTACCACATGAAAGGCTGAATTATAACCCTGAAATGATCTTCCAGAAGCATATATCCAGATATTAGAAAGTAAATTATGAATATTTTATAAAAACATAAAATTCAATGATGTTGCAGTATGAATTACAAAATATAGTCAATAATATAACTATATATCATACAACAAATACCCAGTAAATTTATTCATTTACAGTTGGGTATATAAAAAAAATTTTTCACACTGCAGTTATATTTTACATAGGTTGATACTTCACTCAACCTAACAACTACAACTAACAATTCCATTGTTCTTGTATTAAATTCCCAGAAAGTTTCCGGCATTTTTTCATCTATCATTCCATTCATTTTGTCTTCCTTGTTAAAAACCAAAAAGAATTAAAAGCTGCAAAAATGTAAAGAAAACCCCTCACTTTGCGATATCCACCTCAAAAGTCAATTTTAACTTGGTGTAACTATCTTTTTAAGTCAAATACTCGATAAGGTAAGGAACTTCTTTTATTTCATTTGTAAGCATTGGTTGCTTTAACTGGTCAAAGCAACCAATGGCCTTGACAAAATAAAGATGGGGTTCCTTTTAGGCTGCAAAGGAAAACACAGAAACTTAATAAATACAACTGTAAAGGATTAAAATTTTAAGAATAGAAAAAATTACTATTATACAAGGGCTCTGAATCAAAGTGAGGGTCCAAGAATTCAAAATGTAAGCTACACTGCAGAAGACTAAAGTCTTAATCAATGTCTTAGGTCTGAAGTCTTAATCACGGGTATATGATAGATATACTACAGTAAAATGCATAGCTTGAAATATGACAACCATTAATAAGAAACAAATAATTACACAAAAACATACCTTACAATGTAATTAACAGTAATTTTACTTTACCCGATTATAACTGCCGGGAAACAACCTCCAGTATCTAACATGATGCCAATATAGCCAACTTTTGGAATACCACAGCATTCTAAACACGGCATTAATGTTTGCATTACGGTCTTACTGGCATCTGCTAGTTGCCGGTAGGTAAAATATTTTATGTTTCTATCGGAAAGATAGTAGGTCACGGCAATATTATCTTTATACTTTATACATATATCATTAAATATCTTTACACTCTCATACATTTTTCAAACACCTTATTACAAAACACGAAAAATATAATTTCCACAAATTAATGTTAAGTAATGCCGAATACCGCCATCACTCAGAATCTTAATGAAAACAAGTCATGTAGATAAAACAATTGTTTTTAACATTTCAAAGGAGTGTTACAAGCTGCAAAAAGTACCCTTCAGAACGTTAACTACTTAAAACGACTTGCACCGCTTAAACTGCGCAAACATAACTACCAAAACAACAAATAATATATCGAGACATCCGAAGATCAAAATTATGGGTGGATAGACATATCGATACAGACGTATGATCACAGTGCACTCATAACGCCGTTAGTGTTGGTTAAAATTACCTCGCCTAAGGTTAACTAAATTTTTGTCACTCCGTAAGATACTTTGAGAAAACTTAACACTTTGTTTTATCTTATTTAAAGTAAGCTTCAAAGAGTCTAAATTTTTATAAATATATTCCATGGAAAATAACTACTTACTCTATGAAAAAAGAAACTTAATTGAAAATTATGCACACATAACTTTAATTTGTCTGATGATTAAACTACTCGACTGAATTATTCAAACTCAAAATATGCTTTTTAAAAGATTGATCATTATTTATATGTGACGTTGGTAGTACATAAATCCATAATGTAATAAGATGGCGCGTGCATTGAACAGTCATTGGCTGTAATAGAATGCTGGGCGGGGAAAGGGTGAGTCCCTAGCTTAATCAAGATTTTCTTTAGAAGAGAATACAGTTTTGTTTTCCTGTTATTCTTTTATGAATTTTAATAATTTTTACTCAAAATTTGTTGTATTATAAGGAAGATATCTTCTTCACCTTCAAATATTTTTTTCAGTAATTCCTTTTCTGTTTTACAAAAATAAGTACTTAATAAGTAAGATATAGTTTTTATGAACTATAATGATTTTCAACAGTTTAAAACAATAACTAAACTTAATTATTATTAATATGCAAGTTTATACAACAATTTTATGTAATCATTTTATGATAAATTTTATATAATTGCATTGTTAATACATTAATAATAATTTTATTTTACGTTTAAAAATATATTTTTTAGCGTGAAAACTGAAAAGTACTTTATTAATTTAAACTCAACAATAAATATTTACAGATCCTCAGATTTAAATGGTGACAATCTACCTAAAAAAAAATATATTAATTTAATTTTTCTTTATTTTCAGACTTACATACGTGCAAAAAAATTATATTTATATCTTTAATAGTAATATTATAACTCCTGTATCTATTCAACTTAGTTGCTACTTAGTAAAGCCAACAGTCATAAAATAACACAGGCTGTTTACAATAATATAACACAAGATTATTAGCTCATTTTCTACCATGAGTAAATTATTGCCTATAGTAGATCTATTTTAATTGTTTCAGTACAATATTTGAACACTAAGGTAATATAAAATATTTTTATGTCTGCATATTTTATGTACAAACAAAAAACCTGGTTAAACAACTTTGGCTTATTAATAATCATCCTCTGATATATAATTATTACTTTTTTCAGACCTTTCCTCAACTTGTAAATTTCTATTTTTTTAAGATTGTCCTTTCTTTAGCCATATTTTGTATAAGATACCTGTCTGTGGCATGATAATTATTTATAACTTACTTTAGAGGTAAAGTGCCACAAATTACTGTAAATTTTCAGTTAAACCCTATAAACCAAAAACTTTGAGTTTGGTTATGTCATTTTACCGATTTGAGACACTTCTCCATCCTTTCTACTCTGCATTTATTTTTTTATCAACTAGATTCTCAATATTTATGCATTTCACAAATTTTTCTTCCTCACATTTTTCTCATATTCTCACATACCCTTCATTCCTATACTTCTTCCCTTGAAAGTCCATTCCATAACCAAACCTAGTTGCCATCATAATACATACGTATTGTAATAGTATGAAATGTGATATTTTAATAATAAAATTACTGTAATTAAATTAAATTTCACATACCCTTACATTGATAAATACATTAGGATTCAAGGTAAACTCTTTAATTAAAAAATGGATTCTTATGCTAATGAAAATTCTATTATATTACAAGTTTATTGAATAAGAAAAAACATTACAAGTAGAAGAAGCCAAATTTTATATATATATTATATATAATTTTGTGAAAATTCAAATAATTCATCAACATATTCTGTGTGAGTATATATATATATATGCGTACACATATTAGAGTCTTGCGTATCCAACATACCATCGCCAAAAAAAAAAAATCAGTCAGCAACAAGAACTGCAAATAATGAGCGTCGTTTATTTTTTGTTCTTCCCGAGCCTACTGTGTGGTGCAGCTGTTTACACTATGACTCATTATCTGTTGTTCAGTGCAGACCATTTTATCATTGTATGTGGATCGGTTCATCGTCTGTTACTGTTCATGTGTATGTGAGTAATAAGGGAGATTATTTGGAACATTTTTTTTTATTTTCTGACTTTGAATTCTCACTTAACATTCACTTTAAATAATTTTGACTTTAATTTCTCTTAAAACAATTTCTCACTTTGAATTCATATAATTTACAATTGCCACTCTGAGTTCTCATAATTAACAATCGTTACTTTAATTGCTGACTTTTTTAGTGTACATGGCTTTGAATTCTTTGAGGCCCCAGACCCTCTTTGATCATTTTAATGGACCGCAGCCCATTAAAATCCAATTTTATTATTCCCAAGATAGTGTATTAATTATTCCATCATTCTCTTCTAGTATCATCCTTCTATCATGGTCAAACAAAAATTATTTTGTGATCTTTTTATTTAGTAGAATTTTAATCTTCACTTCTCTTGTTATTTGATTGTAAGTTATAGCTACAGATTCAGTTTCTTTCGACCATTTTGTGCATAATATTCACATCCATTATTTTTGAATTTGTAAAGTTCAAAGTAAAACCTTTTATCTCAGTCACACATTTATCTTTTAAAATTGTATAAGCATAACTTTAAAACCTATTGAAACAATTCAGTTATATAGTCTTACCTCCTAATTCATCTGTCTATTCACCAAGCATAGAACTGGTTTTGATTGTATTTTCACCATCATCAATATATATATATATATAACTGAATATATGTCATACACTATATTCTCATCAAGTCTTTCCAACATATTACACAGTCTCATTCTTGCATTAGCTGTTGTGAAAGAAGCTACAAATACTTAAGAGTTTTAGGATCTTCTATAAAACAGTCTTTCAAATTGTATGTTATTTATACTATATTATCACTCAGTAAAGTCAAGTTTCTTTTGTCCATTCTATCATCTATAAGTATATTATAAAATTCTAATAAATCACATGCATATTTAGTTTGATTCATATTTAATCTTTGCCCAAACTTACCCCATAAACTATTAAGGTAAATCTTTGATACAGTTCTCTTACTAGGATTTGGCTCAATTTTTTTGTTATCTAATTCTATTACCAATTTCTCTTTAATATCAAGTGCATATTCTTATTTTGTTTTGTAGTTTATCCTGCCAAGGTGAAGTCTTAAAACAGCTTCATAAAATCTCTTACATATCCAACTCATTTGATTTGTTTTTAAATAACCAAACCTTGTACACTTATAATATCTTGTAACCGTTTTTCTAAAGCCTTATAGTTTTCTATGGTCGTTCAAGTTCCTGTGATCTCCCTACTGCAATCTGGATGAAAATTACTAGCAATATTTTTCCTCGTTTTCCTCTTCTAGAAAAATGGCAATTTCATCTCTTAATTCATAAACACGATGCAAAAATTTCCCACATGATAACCATCTTGCCTCGCCATAAAACAGTAATGTTGAATGTAGTGCACCCATGTTTTTACAAAGTGCAGAAAAGATTCTTGATTATAGGGTTCTCATTTTTATATAATTTACTACGGTTACAATCGTCATTGGCACAATATTCAGACCAGGACTCATTTCTTTGGAAGCCAGAGCTTCTCTGTGGATCATACAATGTGTCCAGACACACAGTGGAGATTTTTATTTCACAAGTGCTTTTATACTTTGGAATCTTTCGAACATTGAACGAGCACCATTGGTACATATTCCACTCTCTGTTTGCCTTGTTTATAAAATCATTTAAGATAGAAAATAATTTGAGTGCTGTCACTTTGAGTTTGCAGAAAAGTAGTTCTTCTACTGTTGACATACCATCATAAAATAGAACATAGGCAATGAAATGAGCATCTTTATTGCTTACCTGTTGCCTCAACAAGCTGAATTGAAAACAATTTGTCATGCAACTTTTCGAAAAGCTAATGCTATACATCTATATCACTAATTTGACGGGCAACAGTATCATTTAATAGAGGTATGGAGTACAGTGTTTGGAAAAATTATCTCCAAACATAGTTTCTACAATCTTAATTGCAGCTGCAAAATAAGCTCTTCACCAATGATGTGAGGCTTTTTAGATCTGGCTATTTTATATGAAACTTTGTAAGATGCAAGTAAAGTTTTTTCATTCACAAAGTGTTTTTTTTTAAATTATATTTGCTTTTCATATGATTTTAATTTTAATTCAAAAAATTCTCAGGGTTTTTTAATGTACTCATTATGAAGCGTTTCCAAATATCATTTTATTTGGTTTCATGCTGTCTGGTGCCAAACCTTTTGAGCAAATGACACACCAGGGCCTTTCTTCTTCATTTTCTTCAGTACTGGTAAACCCCAAATTTGAAGTATTCTTGAGCACATTTTCTTGATTTTATTTTTGGAACCACGGTTGTCTGTACACTTGTTAATGCTTCACTATCATCTAATGCTTGCTTACACCCGCTTGAAAATTTATCCATGATTCTGTATAAATCTACTGTCGTGAATATTTAATACCGTGAATTGCAATTAACATGCAAATTACAACATACACATTCACAGTAGATTCGATAGCAGTAGACAGATCGACTCGACTGAGACTGACTGGAATTGAATGATGTGCAGCATTTATACATGTTTGCGCAGATGGTCGCACAAACATTCCAGAATGTTGAAGACAAATCGGAGCTTCTCATGAAGCGACGAAAATGTCTGATACGGTGAACGTAAGACAGAGCAATAGAGAGGCATGGATTCTGGTTTTGTCAATGCAGCGGATCGGTGTTGCCAAATATCAATAAACAATAACAAAAAAATATATATGAAGAAAATCAGAAGTTATTAGTGAAATAACGTTTTATGTTTTGTAATAATTTTATCCAACATGGCCCGTTAGTACGATTATACAATTAATAATTAAAAAACCCACTTACCAACAATTCTTTTATATATGCGTTCAAGCGCTTTAGATTAAAATTCCATCATCAGGAACAAAATTTTTTTTTTTTTTTATGTTATACTTATTAAAACTAAAACTTCTTTGTCATATAAATTTGTTTATGTAACGTAATATAATATAACAATGGTCGTCAAATGTTTAAAATTATGTCGACTTAACATCTTGTCATTATGTCATTAACCTCCTGTCATTTTATGACGGTGAAGACATTCATAATGACAGGACATTAAGTCGACATAATTTTAAACATTTGACTACCACTGTTATATTACATTACGTTACGTAAACAAATTTATATGACAAAGAAGTTTTAGTTTTAATAAGTATAACATAAAAAAAAATTAGTTCCTGATGATGATATTTTATTCTGAAGCGCGTGAAGGCATATATGAAACAATTGTTGGTGAGTGAATTTTTTAATTATTAACATTTTATGTACTTTTAAAAATGTGTATATGTAATTTAATAGGCGTACAAGGAAGTCCTGTGGTGTCCAACAGATTTTTTAAATTAGAATCCTTTTTACGTTCAGTACGAAAATGTTTTCTGTCTTTAGTTTTTACTCGATTCTATATTATTAAACGCGAGGGCGAATAAAAAATTATCTACCCTTTCCGTTCTATAATTAGTTATACCTTAACTTTCGTTATACAAAGGTAAGGATTCAACATGTACGTAATTTTTTAACGTACTCGTATTCGCCTCTTTTGTAAATGCAATCGGTCCAACGGTTCACAAGCTTGTGTAATCCTTCCAAAAAAAAGGTTTTTAGTCGGTCGCAAGGATACTTTTGCATCGCTTTCTGCACGTTTAATTCTGTGGAAAATCGACGACCTCGCAAAACATAACTGAGCGGCCCAAACCGATGACAGGGGGTAAGTTCTGGGTTGGTAGGAGTGTCTTCCAGTGCCTCAAAATTCAACATGACGGTTTGAACGGTGCGGCTAGCCGTGTGGAGGAGGGCGTTATCATGCAGCAGCAGAAACACTTTCTCCGACAATAGACCTCGGCGTTTGTAGCGAATCGCTGACTTCCGCTTGTTTTCCAACATTTGACTGTAACTCTCCCGCTGTTGATCGTAGTCCCCTTTTCCATGAAGTATTCCAGTACAAGCCCTTTTGCGTCCCAAAAAAAAAAAACGGTTAGCGTGAACTTTTTCCCGCCGATGGCTCGGTCTTGAATTTTTTCTTCGTCTGAGATCCTGGGTGTTTTTACTCCACACTCTGGCGTTTCGGTTATGGCTCAGAGCGATAAACCGCGTTTCATTACCGGTAACTATTCTGCTCAAAAA
This sequence comes from Lycorma delicatula, assembly GCF_047948215.1. NCBI lineage: Eukaryota > Metazoa > Arthropoda > Insecta > Hemiptera > Fulgoridae > Lycorma > Lycorma delicatula. The sequence continues at coordinate 4,072,517 of NC_134457.1, read as the reverse complement.
TGTGTCGCCTTCCTCGCCGAAGCGATCGATTAAGCGTCGGCAAACGTCAGCACGTTTGAGTTTGCGTTCTACAATAAGCTGTCTTGGTACCCGTCGTGCACAGATTTTGTGAAAGCCGAGCTTGTCGTGGATGATTTGACGGGCAGAACCGCGATGGATGTTTAAAGAAAACGCTACCTCATCGATTGTAACAAGCATTCAGCAGAACCATCTCTCAGACTCGCTGAATCATGTCATCCCTGTTGGAGGTTGACGGGCGTCCTGTTTCCTCTTCGAGCGTCACATTCGTTCGACCACTTGTAACTTCTCGATCCATGAAAAAACACTTTTACTTCATAAAGCACTGTCCCTGTTTTGTAATAAAAGTTTACGATGAATTTTAGCTCCTTTCACACCCTCCCACAAGAGAAATCTGATCGCTGTTCATCGTTACTCCTTTGTGTAAACCGCTAGCGAAGCGGACATGTTTACACTTTAATAACTGGAAAAAAATAACCCGTCAAATTTTGCACAGGTCACCGCAATCATACCAACTCTAAGCACGCACGCAAACACAGAAGACAGTATGACAACCTTCAAGGTGTTTGGTGAAAATTAGATAATGTTTAACTCGCCCTCACATAAATCAATTTTCTCTAGTCTTTTTATAGAAATATGAAGTTTATATATTATGATTTCATTTAACTATTTGTAATTTAATTGATATATATACTTACAGGGTGATACTGGAAGATCTTTAGGCGGACAAGACTGTATTAGACAATGGTGCGTTTTGATGCTACTTTTCAGCCTTTGCAATTTCTGTGATTCCCGCTCTTATCCAACATTCAGCGATAATTCAGTGCGAATTTATCTAACAGAGGTAGGTACATGAAACTGCACCCGATGTTCATATACCTTTCGATATAATCTTCAATACCATTTAATATTATAAATATGGCTAAATACGTATTAAATAAATAGGTATAAATTACGATCTCTCACTCAAACCTTTTTAACTAGCAGTAATAAAAATAATAACTGCCTTAATTGAAATCTTGTTAGCATTTACAATATAAAATAAAATTTCAGATAGTACTCCTGGTCGTAAAATTGTCAGAGGAAAATTCTCTTAATTAGTGCAAAATAATTTCATTTATCTTCCCTTAAAGGAAACCCTTAAAACCATATGGTAATGAACAAATTGATCCGAACAAAGAATATTTTTAACAAACGCATTTTTATTTACGTAAAAACATAATTATACAAATTTAGTTACAAATATGTTTTTTATTTTATAAAAGATATTCCTCATTTTGGAACGACTGACACTTTTGACACAATTTCTTGTTCATGAAATCACACTTTAATAACATTCTATCAAATTAGTTTTTGTAGAACGAACTGTGTTTTTTATTACTCCCCAAAAATTTTCTAACAGGTTTATATCTTGATCTAATCATGATTTTTAATTAGTGTTTTTCTTTTTAAAGAATTGTATTTTAAACTTTATGCTTTGTGAAAAGAAGTAGTCATACCGAAAAAAAAATTTGATAATTTTGCACTTCTGTAACTAGAAAGGTGATTTAAAGTCTACAAACAGTCATCGCTTTTCATATTACCTTCAACTGGTACCAGCAAACCAGCTCCTTCATACGAAGTCTGTAAATAAAGTAATGAGACTAGTTTTTTTTTGGCAGCCAAAGTGGCAACATTGTAAAATTACCAGTAAACATATGGTTATATGAACAGCTGATTTATATTACGTATTAATTAATATTTTTAGTCTATTGTTGCCACGTGTGACGTAAACAAACTTTTCGTGAGACTAGTTTTTGTTGTGCGTTACAAAAATGAATGAATAATAATTATGAGCAACGTTGTGCGATCAAGTTTTGTATTAAGTCGGTGAGAATGCTACTGAAATTTTTACAAAACTGAAAAGGGCGTATGGAAAACGCTCTGTCACGAGCCCAAGTTTTTAAGTGGTTTAAAGCATTTTCAGATGGCCAGGAATCAGTTGCGGACGATCCACGCTCTAGAAGACCGTTAATGTCAAAAAGCGACGACAGTGTTGAGCGAAACAGAGACTTGATACGGTACGACCGCCGATTAACTGTCAGATTGATTATAGAACAGTTGAATTTGAACCGTACCACCCTTCATCAAATTTTGACAAACGAATTGGACATGAAAAAAAGTTGTGCAAAACTGGCCTCAAAAAACCTCACTGTTGAACAGAAAATCAACAGAATGTAAGTTTGTCGCGGTCTTCTAGGGAAAATTGAAACTAATCCTGATTTTCTAAAAAATGTTATTACCGGTGGTAGATCTTGGATATTTGAGTACGACCCAGAAACAAAACGCCAAAGCAAACTCACCACTTCCCAAAAAAGCAAAAATGTTGAACAAATCAAAACCTCGCTAATTTGTTTCTTCGATAGTAATGGCATTGTCCATAAGGGGTTTTTGCCTACAGGAACTGTAAATCAATATGTTTACTGAGAAATTCTTGAAAGACTGCGGAAAAGAGTTACCTGCATGAAGCCAGCCATCAAAGAGAACTGGATGCTGCATCATGACAATGCACCTTGTCACACTGAACTCTCAATCAATGAATTTTAGGCAAAGAAAAACATTCCTGTAATTCCTCAACCACCTTATTCATCTGACTTGAGGCCCTGCAACTTTTTCCTGTTCCCGACTTTAAAAAACACCTCGAAGGACACCAATTTGGAACAGTAGAAGACATTTAAAAAAATATAACCGACCATCTGAAGGGTATTCCAGTTTCTGAGTTGCAACACTGCTATGAAGAGTGGGAAAACCGTTTAAAGCGTTGCGTGGCTTCTGAAGAAAACTATTTCGAAGGTGATAGAGTCCATTTATAATTGGATTGTAAATAAAAAGTTTTTCTGAACCAGTCTCATTTCTTTATTTACAACCTCTTATGTAAAATCAATCAACCTTATCTTTTATAGTCAGATCTCTTGTGATGTCCTCTTCAGAAATCTTCTTTTACTTCCTCTTCCTCAAGCTTCTCTAAATTTCACTGATTCATCTGGCAACTTTTCTTCAGGTTTTTAAACACCACCAACTTTTTTTTTAACCTCCGTCCACGGTTATATATATTTCTTTTTAGAGGATGAGATGAATGATTTGAAGCATGTGTGAAAATGCCATACTTGACCAGGATTTGAACCCGGAATCTCCAGATGAAAAGCCAAAACATTACCACTTGCGCCACAGAGGCCAGCATTTAAACCCCAATCTGCATTTCATTATCGCTAAATTATGGTCACTATCAATATGTGCTTCAAGATATGCTTTGCAGTCGGAGAGTTGATTTCTAAATATTTGCTTAACCATGAGATAATCTATCTGCTACCCGATACCTTGCAGTATGCCCGGCTTTTACCATGTGTATATTCTTCTACTGTGATTTTTAAACTGGGTGTTGGCAATTACTAAATTATTCTTCATGTAATCTCAATAACTCTGTCCCCTCTTTCATTTCTTTTCCCCAGCCTGTATTCACCCACAATATTTTCTTCGTTGCCTTTTTGATGTTTACATTCCTATCTCCAACTACAATTAAATTTTCATCGCCTTATAACTTCTTCGTATACATCCTCTACGTCATCATCACGGGCACTTGTAGGGGTACAGATGTTAACAATCATTGCTGGCTTAGGTTTTGATTTTTTCTGATTATAATGATTCTATTGCTATGCTTTTTGAAATACTCTACTGTTTTCCTTATCTTCTTGTTCATTACAAAACCTACTCCTGCCTGCCCTTTGTTTGACACTGAGTTAATTATTCCTAACCAAAAGTAGTTTTCCTCTTCCCACCAAACCTCGCTAACTCCTATTGCATCTACATTTAACCTACCCTTTTTAAATCTTCTAACCTAATGACCTTTTTTTAGGCTTATATCATTTCACACTCCAACTCCAACTCGTAAAATGTTATTTTTTAATTTTCTGATGACTTCTTCCTCAGCAGTCCCTAACCGGAGATCTGACCGGGGGACTAGTTCCCCTGTTCAGATGAGTAGACCTCCAGAATATTTTACCAAGGAAGACAACTCCATTTTTGTTGCATGAAAATGCAGAAAACTACATTTTCTTGGAAATAAAACAGATGTAGTTTTCCATTGTTTTCAGCTGCGCAGTACTCAGAAGATTGAGTAATCTTGATATGGCCGTTTAAGTCTTCTTGACTTACGCTCTTAAGAACAACTGAAAGAGCTGCTGCCCTCTTTTAAAGAATGCAACAGAAAGAAAGTATAGTCGAATCTAAAAAAAATAAAACGCCCTGATATATCATCTCTTCATCTGGAAGGAAGTTGGATTTTATGATACTATTGTGTCGTTTTAAAAAAGTATATCATTAGTAATAATATAACTGAAAATGATTAAAAGAAATTATTATAAAACACTCCACACTAAAATACAATTTCATTTTTATAAACGACGTTAATAAGGTAAAGATTGTAATAAGGTAAAGGCTAATACATCATACCGTTTGATATGATGATTAGTTTTTTTTACGGTTCTTTGAATGTAAAAGAAAATATTTTAAGATCGATTGAGATTTATTTCCATAACTCATAAATAAGTATAATGTTTAGAAGGCCTGTGTCCTGTGATTTTCTTTATCAACTAATTTAATAAGTACATTTGAATTATAAAATAGGTTGACTATACATATATATTATGCTTGAACTAAAAATTAGAATAACGACTGCATTATGAACATTCAAAATCTGGACTGAACAGTATAATACATACAATAATCTATATTATGAGAAAGGAGAAAATTACAGGGTACAGGAATCTTAACAAGAAAGAAGAAATAAACTTGATTTCATGTCTTAACATACTGCTCGCATAACACACATTACCAAATTAAATAACATACCGCCCACCAAAAGTCGCTAGATTTTTGGTGGGTAGTAAAAAATTTGTAGAAATAAAAAGTGCAACGATGAAAAGAGAATGAAAAAAGAATGTACAAAGACAAATAAATGTAAACGGCGAAAAACCGAGAAACAACAAAGAGTTTTTAGAATAAAGTTAAAAGCTCCAAGAAAAGTTGAAGTTACCAAGAGAATTCTGGAAAACAAAGCCTCTGGAAAGCAAAGCCTCAGGAAACCCTTAAGCTCAAGGGTATAGGTACTACCCAGGGCCAGCAAGCACTAGAACGTGCAATAACACGTGGAAAAGAGTATATCAAGAATGTACTTTATTTTGCGATAAAGATGCAACAATTTTCTGATCTGCAGTTAATGTGTGAGCAACCTTGTGTGAGTTTATTGTGAATGGAGGATAAGGTCATGATAATAGTACCGGTTTTGCTTTAGTAAATAGTAGAATTAAACGATCGTATGAAGTTCATTATTGATTTTATAATTATAATTTCATCGTCATCGATAACACATTACAATATCTATTATAAATAAAGACTAAAATTAATAATAAGAAACACAGACCTATATTATTATTAAGATTTAACTTTTACAATTTTATACAAATTTTAGCATTAAATGTAAGAAAATATATAAATAATACAATCGTTAGAGTTTGTGTAATCCGGTTGTTTTAATCTAGCGATGCCGCTACATATGATAGTACATAAATTTACCTTTTTTAGTAACAGTATCCCTTAATAAAAATAAAGTTCTAATCGTCGATTAATATTTTACAGAGAACATGCTGGTGGAATGAGATCTGCAAAGAAGAATTTCAGACACAATTCCGGTGTAAGTGCCCGCAATGGTCATTTTGCAGGAGTCCTGGACGTTATTACAACGCGTACTGCACTATGACTGGAACAGGATATATATGGACTCAGCCCGATCGTAGCTGGTCATTATTACCGGTTTAATCGACATAAAAAATAACTTTTTCTCAGGAATGAAATCCGTTAAAAATTAATTAGTTTCTGTAACTATCATTATAATCTATAACTACATAATAATCTAACAAATTCAAGCATTAATAATCGTTAAGCTTCTATTATGAAACATTATTATTACATTTTCACAATTTACGGTCAAATTACATATTAATTTTGAATTTTTTAATATTTTTCTGTCGTTTACTTTTTGTGTCTTGCATAACTTTTTAAAGATAAAATAGTTTCAAAATTAGTTCGGTTATTCCAGTCGTAAAACTTCAGAATTTGAAATAACAGATTAAAAATAAAGTAGTAATATTCTGCAAATAAAATGGTGTAGTAACAAAATCTAAGTTAAGTAACAGAAAAATTGTTTAATGTTTTACAATTCTTGTTCGATGTGTAATATGAAAAAATAAAAATAAATGTTCAATGCGAGCGGACAAGTCGTGTCGAGAAATCACCCGATTTGGGATAATGATATATAGAACTCACCGTCATCTGACTATACCGCTAAAAAATTATCAGGGGGTACAGAACAAGTCGCTTACTTTCAAATTATAGATCGATTCACCTTTACTACGGAAAAATAATTTTGCTTTACGATTTGCTTGTCTTGTTCCTAATCTGTATTAAAAGTGAGGTTCAGAAGTTCAAGGCAGCCTGTAGTCAGATAACTAAATAGATGTGATTACACTTGAACCGAATTCTTCGTCTGAAAAGTTTTCCTGAATTTTTTGAAATCCCTCCACGAAAAAGAAAATTACGTACGTAAGCAGATATATAGCAGCAAATAGTTATCTAATATAAAATTCCCTCCAGAAGTTATTTAAAATTTCGCCTATTAAACTGTTTTATAAATATATTGCAGTTTTATATTTGAAGTTGAGTCCTCTTCTTCTGACCGGGTACAATTATTGCTCATTAAACGGATAATATTTGGTAATTCAGTAAGAAGTACCGTTATTATTTTCACAAACGATTACATAATTAAAACAGCATTTTATAATGTAGATCAGTAGTAGGTATATAGTGCAATAAATGTAAACGGTGAATCCAATTCGCTTACAAAAAAGCTTGGACAAATCATAATTTAATGTCATCCTGCTTTTCAGAAAATAAGTAATTCAGAGAATGTAATCCTATTTGAACAGAATCTAGTTTAACCCTCGTCGAAATTCACGCTCATAATCGATGTTATTATGATTTTTTAAGCCGGCTTGCAGCCAGACCAAACAACCGAATGTATTCGATTAACCTTACTCTTGACCGATCCCTATGGTAGAATAAATTTTATCGTATACTTTAATAAAAAATGCTTTAGAAAATCACGTAAATAAAAAAAATGCAGAAATTGAGATCCGACTATTTCAAATGAAGTGATGAGACATAGGAGCGATCTTTCTGGGTACTTAACAAAAACAGTGCTATATATTATAAGAGATGACTTTAGATAACTAAAAATTTTTAAATAAATAAAAGGTCTTCCTTTTCTTAATCAGAGGGTATTTTTTCAATAGATAATTCTGTTTATTAGTCACAAAAATACGGAACACCAATTTAGCACTAAGTTTCTTCAAAAATACATAACTATATTTAATTCATTTTATAAGCGCACCCATCTCTGAAATTCAAATTTTTTTTAACGATAACAAATTCTGTTAAATCCTTTATGTTTGAAAATAAAATATATATCGATAGAATATTTCTAAAATTATACTGTAGATATTTATCGATTAAAATTTTAAACTTGTAGTTTAAAAACGGGTCTTAATACTGTATAATTAAGTCTAAATCAAAGTATTAAACAAATAATAAAAAAAGGAATACGTGTCAATTTTAGTAGCAAAAGTCAGAAAGATTAAACTCCCATAAACATACTGTACAAAGCAAAATGCAGCTTTGTTGACGCGAAGTTAAGATCGCTCGCTAACAGGAATCGTAAATAAAGGCTAAAATTTGCCAGTTCCCTGAACAAGGATATACAAACAGCAGCTATTAGGTAACAGATTCTTGTTTCCACTCTTAAGCGGCATACTGCTCACAATCAATCAAAAAGTAAGCAGGTGTAACAAAAACCATTAGGTACACTCCTTATACATCATCCTATTTTAATGAAAGCGATAAGCTTTTTCTTGGACCTGTCAATATACTACAGATGAAATCGACAATATCCTAAGACAACTATAGAAGCAATGACAAGTAATACGTATATTAAAAATACCCGCATCTTCACTATTAAGGCATATTCACTATTACGCCTAATAATTTTCGAATTACACATACGTGCGAGATACGTACGTAGAGACGTCATGCCGAAACTAGTCGAAATGGATATTTCTGTTGAAATCTGAAAACCAAAATTTTTCGCGAATACAATACTTCCTTTACTTCGTACAAGGAAATAAAAAATTAATTTTACATATAAATGCAACTAATTTGAGCAAACGTGTGCACAGTAAAGTATTTATATTAAAAATAATTGATCCGTTGTCTTTCAATAAAATCTATCTTTAAATACGAATAAAAAATTAAATTGAATGACTGGAACAATAAAATGTAAGATCTTGCTTTTTTAATCGACGATGTCAATTATGAAAAATAAGCGTAAAAGTGAAGAAAAAATCTATATATATATATATTTTCATCGTATAATTTTAACATAATTAGGTCTAGACTGAACGTTTCTATTAATCGCTTTTTATTCATTTTATGTAATCGTTTTCAAAATTTTTGTGCTGGTTCATTAATATGTTTGATCTTTAAGTGTATGTAATAGTTTTCTTCTATCTATATCGCTTCAAATAACTTTGTCTTTTTTAAGTAAATATAAATAACTGCATGTAAGTATTTTAATTTATTTGTAAATTAAAATTAACGTGCGATCAATTAAATCTGTGACAATGAATTATACGTTGTAATAATTATTTCTACCTGATGCAATATTTCTTAACAAGTCTCCAGATCTCGCAAGTTTTTCAGAAGATCGGCTGACCAACACAACAGATGCCATTTCTGAGTTCGGTAATTTCGAGCTTGCCAAAGCTTTTTCGCAAACGACACAACCGTATCTATAACTGAAGATAATTATTTAAAATAACTTGAAAATTGTACGACAGAGCTCAAAAAGTTATTCATCGGATGTATTTTAACATCAAACTTTAAATAAGGATAAAACAGTTGCGTCGTGCTTTTCGGGCGCTCGTAACGTTGTTGATCTCACGGAAAGAATTTCAATCAATAATTACGGTATTTTGTCGCCCACGAGCGAAATTTTCTAAATTCTCGAGGGACGATCAAATCAATTTCATTTGTAACAAAACCAAACCGTGCCGTTTTGCTCTGAAACGCCTTAATAAACCGCTAAGCTTTTTTTAAATATTTATTAAGCCTACATATATTCTCGTAAAAAATTACGTCACCTTTAGGGCTGCTTAGAAAAGTCAGAACTTTTCAAAGTATAAAAATGAGCTGTCAGGTCATTAAAACCCGGCACACATGATTATGAATTGTGTAGACCGATACTTAAAAATTATATATATTATTTTATCTTTGAGTTCGCGCTTATTAATGCGCAATCTTTAAAAATAACAATATCCTCCTTTTACAGACCAGAATACAGAACAGCAATACCTTCAGCTTAAGAGAAAGGGGGCCTTAATTACGCTTCCGCTACGCTTGCCTATAATAAATTGCCAAACCGTTAGGAATCTTCTCACCGATTTTTTTTACATATAATTTTCTTTTGCAAGAACAATATTACTATGTCGATGAAATTTTAAATCGTACCGATTAAAAACAACAGAAAAAATCTATATCCATATCCCGTTCAACGCGTGCATAAATATATACTCAAAATAACTTTCAATAGCGGCTCTGAGTTGTGAATTATTTTAAACTAATTTTTTAATTTTAATATATTTACTCCGACATTAATGCGCTCTTACAAAACGAAGAAACTCAATAGAATCTTGTTTAAATTAGACTAAACACCGTCAAGAATGTTCAGTCGAATGCTTTTTTGATCGATTGTTAGCAATCAGGGCACCCGTCGAGCGAAAGGTCTTTCGTCCCAAAACGTCATGTAAAATATAACGGAGACGGCTTACTGACATAGCAAACATTTCAATTGAAATGTTTGCCATGTCAGCAAGCTTTGCGCGTCTTCAACGGGCGATTATTTAATACAGCATCCTGGATTTTTATGGCGATTTCACGAGTCGTAGCGAGCTTTATTCATCGTAACTATTAAATTAATTAAGCGTAATTAATCTTAAACGGATGTACGACTACGTTTAAAATTCAGCAGCCCGGTTTTTTACTGTTGAAAACACGGGGAAAGAATTTTTCTAACTCTTTTTATATGTCGGTCGAAGTTAAACCTTTTAATTAAAATTTTTTTATAACCGTTCGAATTTGAGTTTTAAGTATATTGTTTTACTCGATAAAGGGAATAAGTTTCACGAGTTTAGAAACTTTGCAGCGTCTCATTTAAAGGATAATATTTGATAAATACCGTAGTAATTTGGTCATACTTGCACCATCTTTCTGGCAGGCGGACGACTTTCTAGTCGTCAACAACCCTAGACCGGGGATATTCTAAATACAAAAATGTAAACTAACAAGACGATTTATAAATGCGATATAACTATTTCTTGATGTCTTGTACATTCTTAAAGTCGTTAAATGTACGACTGGACATTTTTTTTCTGTTCTGGCTTTCGAACACGATATAATGAAAATTAAAATCGTATCGACTTTTATCGCATTACGCAAAAATAATATACTTAAATCACATTTTACTCGATCGTAAAATTATTTTTTCAACGTTACAAGTATTTTCTCTAGTGTAATCGTATCGTTACGATGAGTCGCATTACATTTTTAACTAAATTCACGATAACCGTAACCCACAACTATATCTTTAAGAAATATTTGATGTCTTGTATATTTTATCTATAATTTATTCGATTTTGAATCTACAGAAGAAAAAAGAGAATTGTAAGATAATAATTCGTTTAAAACTTCATTCTTTCTCGTTTTCTTTTGTAATTAAATTAATCATGAAAGACCGGTATAAGTAAAACATATTAACAAGGGTATCAAAACCCTTGTAACATATTAACATCATAACAGGGTTATTTTTTACTGTACAGAATAAAAAAAAATCCAAGTTGTAGGAAATTCTGTAATCTTCAAAGATCTTATATTTTTCTGCTAAAATCAATATTTTCTTAAAACAGGCAATATTATTACTCTTTCCTATTCTTATAAAACTGTATAGACCGCTTTGTTTGCCGGGAAGAATCTTCATAATCGAGTAAAACTAAACACGTTTAACCAGAAATGACGATAATAATAATTTATTTATTCAATATCTATTTTTAACGCGTTGTGTATTCTAATCGTTACTAAAAATACTGCTCTGAAATCTACGTTATAATATTCTTGTAAACCGAACTGATTTTTAAGAGCTTTATTTTAGTTTTCCATTACAGGATATCAATAAAATACTTATAAACAGTTATAAAGTATTTTTTTTTTTTTTTAGTGTAACTAAACACGACGTAATTTTAATACTATGTTATATAAAAACATCTAAATACCTGTAATTCAGAAACAGTTACTGTAAATTAAAACCGAGCTCGGTTTGAGTCGATAAAAAGCACACTTGTAAATTTATGTAAAAATTTCAATTTTTTGATCGATTTTAAGTTTTTATTAAGCATTACCTGTAGAAATAAAATAAAAGCGACACACTGTAGGATTCTATCTGACAATAACCACACGACTGTTATTTAAGCGCTACAGATCAAATATAGTAATCAAAGTTGCAACCGAGAAAAGAGTGCAGAGAAAGAAATGATAGTCAACTTCATAGTATCAACATAAATCAACATAATAAACCGATTAGAACTTTGCTTAAGAATAATGAAAAATGTTTTATTAAAACAGAATTCATAATAAAATTTGAATCTGAAAATAATCGTTTTTTACAATTATTCTACTGCATTTCGTTTGTAACAATAAACAAATAAATCTTTATTCTTATCAGAACATAATAATAAATTATAAGCATTACGTCGATAGAAATTATAAATTTAAAAACTTATACACTACAAAATTGTAAATGTAAAAATAAAAAAAAAAAATAGATGCGATTAAAGTACAAATTAAACATGTCACGGATTCACCATTATATGACAAATCAACAGTCAAAATAGCGGGTGGGACTAGATGAAAGCGTATCAAAGAAGTGAAACGGTTCCATTTGAAGGAATAGCCACGGCTAAGGATTTCTCAAGACACACTGCTCATAGAGTACCTGGAGAAAGGAAGGACCATCACTGCAGAGTATTACGTTTTGTTACCGGACAGATTGAAGGATGCGCTATTCAGGACCACATCTGGCCAAAAAGAAATGCTCTTTTATCGTCGTAACGTTTCTACACACAAGTCTCAGGTCATTGCTGCAAAACTTCATGACTTGCACTTTTTTGTGTTTCCATACGCACCATATTTGGTTTCCAGCAATTACTTCCTCTTCCCAAAAATGAAAAAAAAAAATAAATGGCTTCCCGTAAGAAAATCATTTAAATGACGTTAAAATTGAGACGACTGTTTATTTTGCAGAGTTGGACAAATTACATTATAGTTAAGGTATTAAAAAGTTAGAAAGTCATCGGTCTAAAACAGCGTTTCACAACCTGGGGGTCGTGACATAGCCTACAACTTTACATGTACATAACATAATAATGAATCATTTTTTGAGAAAAAAAATAATTTTATTTACAAGTAAAAATGTAAAGAAAATAAATTAACGAGATGGTTAAATTTGTTTTTACTCGAAGGGAAACTATGGCGATCGGTAAAAATTGAGCGTATCCAGTTTTCACTGAATCTTGACCAATTGACCCCAGAAAAATATCATCGAAATTCCTGCGACAAAATATGGATGCAAATATATGTATGTTGGCGTGTAAATTACCTTATATCCCCAGAACTATCTGTTCTCCATCAGAGTAGGGTCTTAAACCAGCCACTAAATCTGTTCCCCATCAAAGTAGGGTCTTAAACCAGCCACCCACCTCTTTACACACCCCACAACCCGCTTAGCGGCCGAACTACTGCTGTAGTTGTCTACTATAATATGACATTATAGGTGAGCGGTAGAATTAAATAAATGAACATTTAAAGTGTAAAAATTTATTTAAGGTGGCTGCTAGTACTGCCATGCCCGCGTGAATGAAATAGGGTAAGCGTGCATGCTTTAGTTAGAATCAATGAAATAAATAAACAAAAAATATTGTATTTAAATAAAATGATAAATATTTTAAATTAAGTTATGCGTGTATCAGAAAAAAGTCACATGAAGAGATAGTCCTACGACTGTGTTGTCAGCTTTTTTATTTAAAAGTTTCTCCATACGTGGTTCTACATTAGAAATATACAAAAGCAAATTGTTTTCATGCGATAAAAGACGTATCTAAATCTTCAGACATGAATTGTAGTTGTAATGTTTTGTCGGCAGACATTTCGATGAGTCGGTCGTGAATCTCAGCCGGTAACTTAGCAGCTACAACAGTGTTTTCACTAAATGGATTCAATACCCTTCTCTTTGAGAAATCATTTCTACTTTCCAGAAAATACTCCGCCAAATGAAGTTTTAGCTCATGCAAATGCATCTCCATATTGTCTAGATTTGTGGTGAATAATAATTGAAACTAACCTTTTAAAAACTTAAATAAAGGCACTAGTTACACGCTTCAAAACTAATCTGATATTCTGGAATGGAACGGAACACGAGGATAGCGGGAAATTTCATTTATCTCCCTATAAATTGCAGAACCTGGACAAAAGTCCCTTGCTGCTGTGTTTTTCTTTTATCAGGGGGAGGTTATTATTTAATGGTGGTTATATTTATACTTCAGTCCGTTCCCTGAAGTCTTTTTGGTGCTAAAGTGTTCCGGCCCTGCAGTAATGTGCCTCCTCGGGGCCCCAGTTGGAGCGATGCAATGCACTTCCTTCGCTGGAAAAAGTCAAATGTGCTGGCAATTCTGCAATCCCTTACACCTCTTTTATGCTGCTGAGAGCACATGTTCAAACGTATCATATGCATATTCAAACACGACGCTATAACAGCGAACATTATGCAAGCAGATGAAATTACAAGTAGCACGTACACATCAAATTGGATGGAACATGAAAACAGTTCATATTTGTACACTTCATACATTAATGTTCATACCTGTTGTTATCAATGCGGCTAAATAATTTTAACTGGATTTCATTGGATTGGGGTTGGGTGTCATAAAATATTAATTATATTTTTTTTTACTTTTTGGAAGGTCATGAAGCTAAAAAGGTTGAGAATCACCGGTCTAAATGAGTTGAATTGCAAGATGACTTTGTTGAAAAATAAAAAAAAATTAAAATATATCAAAAATCTCACGTTTTCTTTGTCAGATTGAATGACCCTTGTTCAGAAATATAATCCTAGGCAATCAGCATTTACTTACCAGTTCATATATTTGAACACTTCAATAAGAAATGTTACTTGCTTTTATTTTCATGTAAATTGTTTACAGAATATTTAGCTTTGGTATTATTATGTATTTATTTCCTTGAAACAAAACTGTAATTTGTTTTGCTAGGTAATCTTACTGGGTCATCATTTTAATTTTTACCGCGTAACTTTTTAATTTCCTGTTTTTTTTTTTTTATTAGATGGAAGGAACTCTAATGATGGTAATTTGGATTAAACGATGAGTTTGAAGATCTACTTATATATAAATAACTGCTCAGTATATATACTTCGATAATTGGGGTCTGAAATCTAACTCTCTTAAACAGACATAAGCTGCTTCCATTTAAGTAAACAATAGAGGTGCCAGAAAGTTGCTTAAGATCCTATTTGTGGGGAAAAAACTGAGACATAATGTATCTCGGAATGATACTTGGCACAATTCTGACTTATAAGTAATGTATATAAATACTGCTGCAAAATTGAGAACTCAAGGGAACATAATGCATAAATTGGCTGGAAGTACTTGGAGAGCAGATGCAAGCGTACGTCAAACATCAATATTAGTATTGGTCTATTCTGTGGCTGACTACTGTGCACGAGCACAGTTGAATATACCGATAAGCTGCATAGTTGCTATACTGATAAATACTGATAAGCTCTTGATATACTCTCTTCTACCCTAATAATTAGATGGCTCCCAGTAAAAAAATTACCGATGCAGTGCCATCAATCAACGTGGCCATCGGTGGATTAACTAACTGGCGCTTGAAATCTCAGAAATCTTTATGGGGGGA
Organism: Lycorma delicatula; assembly: GCF_047948215.1. Lineage (NCBI taxonomy): Eukaryota > Metazoa > Arthropoda > Insecta > Hemiptera > Fulgoridae > Lycorma > Lycorma delicatula. Next base: position 4,057,313 of record NC_134457.1, on the reverse strand, counting down.
ACTGGTCCAAAAGCTTATACAGAATTTTAATATCAAACAAAATGGCAGATTTCATGGGATAAAAACAGGGCTGCCGATGGGTAGAGGCGGTCCACGCACAAGTGCTGCGCTTTAGTCTACAGACAGTTGTGTAACAGTCTTAATCGCATAAGAACTGGAAACAGTAAATATAATTACTGTATGAACAAATAGGGTATGTTACCTACGGCTGGTTGTGAGTAAGGTGAGCCACTCTGAACTGAGGAAAATCTAATTAAGTACTGACCTCAGCGAATATACAAGAGAAATCCACATCATGCTAGCTCCACCTGAAGTCAAAAGGCTGAAAAATCTGAATGTTAATTTGTACCTTACTAAAATTAGTAAATTATGCAAATGTAAACATCCGTACTTTGCTATTATAATTTTTTGAATGTTTGATTTCAATATTTTTGACATAACACACTATGTACCACACAATAAATAAATAAATATTATATATAAATATTTATTAAAAAAATCAAATTTTTCAGTAATTTTGTTTCTTTCATTTTTACTTTAATAATATCCTGTAAATATTCCCTAGACATCATTCCCTCCCAGTATACAAAAATATAACACAATTATTTTATTTAACTCCTTATTTGCTTCTTAATTCACATCCATTTCTATTAACGGAACGGAACGCAAGAATGGCGGATGTTTCAGTATTTCTCCCTACATATCACAGAGCTTGAACAATGTCCCTTGCTGTTGTATCTTTCTATTATCGGGCAGGTTTCATCGGTTATTTAGTGGCGGTTATAAATTTTAAGTTTTATTTATGGACAGATTTGGTAATTTTACCAGTTTATATAGACCTAAAAGAGGTTTATAGCAATCTAAAAACACTGCTAATGGGTCCTGTTTTAAGTCTAATAAAGTTTGGCGATACATTTTTTTAAAACCAAATGAACTTTAATGTTACCAAGATATCTCAACATTTAAATTCCAGAAACACAGCAGCATTAACAACTAAACTGTAGAAGAGTTGCTTCATTGTTAAAGTGTTAGGTTTAGTTCGTATTAAACATTTTCTAGCTTTAAAAAGCTTGCTGTATTGGATTTATTATACTGCCTGCTATATAATTGTGTCATCTGAATAAAAAAAAAACATGTGAATTTCCTGGAACTGTTATCTTAATCCTCTAGCATCATTCTCTTTAAAAAAATCTACTATATCACAAATAAATTCATTATAAATAAAAGAGGCCTCAAAGCATCTACTACAGCACTGTATGTAATCTGTTTAGCTTGTTCACTATTACTGAACATCACATTTGCATTCTCATAAAGGCCTATTAGTATCTGTGTCAACTTTCCTGGCATCCCCACTGCATGCAGTTTATTCCACCGTTTCTCGTGATTTATAGAAACAATTGCTTACTTAAGATCTATAAATACTGTATACATCACAATATTTTTAAGCCTTGTATAAATATTTATCAGTGCTAGTAAAGCAAATATTAGAGATGCACAATCTTGGTTCTTCTAAAACCCCCCTTACACTTCAGGGATCATACAATTATCCTCAGCCCAAGTCATTATTTGATTTAGTAAAATATTTTTGTAATGGTGTATAACAACACTATGAGTTTATAATTTTTATAAATCCTACAAGATTTTATAACAGACACATTTTTGAGGATTTCTTCACTTACCAGTATAATATTAAATAAATAATATCCCCATGCTGCATTATCTTACACACCTCATAATTGTCCATTCCTGGGATTGTTTTTAAATTTCTGATGGTCGATCAACTCAATATTTCTATTCAAAACTGGATATGCGCATCCACTAAACAAAATTATACCAGCACTATCAGTGAATAAGTAGACTGATAAAATTTGTCCAACTTGCTCTACTTTTCACTTATTTTTTGAGGAAGTTTAAACCAGTTTTACATTAATTTTTGGTCTAAAACTTTTCACCATTTGAAAGTACAAGTCTTGAAGAATAGATTTCATTTGAAATAGGCACAAAAAGTTCTTAAAAGCCAAAATAATTAGTTGCATAGTCTTTTTATAAACAAATTACAATATCTCAGCAACGAATAAACCAATTTTTTTGTACATTCATTGAGTTCGGAATTCCAAGAGCTAACTTTTTAAACAACAAAAATAGTAAAAAAGTTATTTTAGCCATAAATACTGTGCTTACAAAAAATGGCCATTTTGATGGTTTTTCAAATTTTTGCAGTAACTAATTAATGAAATTCAATGTTTAAGGGCTTATATTATAGGTATTGCAAATTCCCACAACTTCTATTCAGAAATTTTTCACCAAGAAAGTTTACCTTGGCCTACAATTGAAAAAGTGATTTTCACCACATCTGAATGGTCACAGTTTTCCAGTTAGTGAAAATATTGTCCAGTCGCATATAAACAAATTACACTTACCCTAATCTACAACCCTCTATACTTCCCTAAATTCTATTAATTTTCTTCAAAACTCAACCTTTTCTTCCCCCATTGACTTCACTATTAGTTGTCACAGTCAATAAGTGAAGGTCTAAAAACATTTAACAATAAGCTGCAACGATATAAAAACTTCTTAAGTAAAAATTTATTACAAAAAATGATTTTTTAAAATAACAGATATAACAGTAGTAGTTAACTTGCTGATGATCATTAATCTGAAGCGATCTGAAAAAAGAAAGAATAATTTTGTTTCAGTTCAAAATGGCAAAATATAAATAAAAATAAAAAAATTCCTTAAAATAATGTCTTCTCTTTTAACATTATAGCTTTTTTAGAATGGAATATCAAATATTAAATGCGTTTGGTTATACATTTTAGAAAATTACTGCATCAATGGAAATTTTTGGTGACTTTTTATGATCAATAGAAAGGTTAAAAAAAATCAATTCTTAGAGAGAGTAAATACCTTATTCAAAGCACTGGATCTAGGTAAGGTAGAAAACTATTTGCTCTTTTTGAGAGACTAACGAATTGCAGATCCTAAATGAAAGGAGATATTGATGATCAGCTGTTATCACTGGATTATTACTAAATTTCACCATAAAATCAGTTATCACTTTGCTCAAATCTGTGAATAGTGTCTGTAAATCCACTCTTGTAGCCAAGATGGTTATGATATTATAACAAGGTTAGTGAGCAATTGTTCCACCACAAAATAGACCCTTATTTATCAATGTTTCTTGTTTTCGATTACAATATAATTTTTCTTAAAATTTTGTACAAATATTTTAGTTTTGTGGTAGTCTGTAATCTGATACTTGATTTAATTAAGCATTTACTTTTAGTCTAGAAAAATTGTTAGAGTAAGAACAAATAATTACTTCATGATGTAGATATCTTAGGAGATTTTTATATTAGATTTTTTTTTTTTTGAATTTATATTCATTTTATATCTTTTTTTTTTATACATTATAATGGATTTGTATTGACGTTGAAATATTATCATTACATCATCTTAAAGTATTTAGCCATTTTCGACTTTGGTGACACCAGTTCTGATAACGCATAAAGATAAGTAGTTAGATAACGCATTAAGATAACTACAGAGTGATCTTCATATGTGTTTATCATAATACATAAGAGAAATTTTATTAATATAAAAGAAGGAATTAGGTAAAATTTTTTTAAACAATTATGGAGATAGAGAAAGAATGATATTATTTACAGAATGAAAGCAACACAGATTTAAAGACTAAAACTAGACACGGTACCAGCAAAAAAACCAATCTAAATTTTGTTTAAAACAGTCCCACATGAACAAGACCTATGAGAACAGATTTATTTCTCGGTGAACATTTTTTAAGCAGACATTAGAATCGTGCTACTATTCCTTTAAAACATTTTTCATGGTAGAAGTCCAGCGCATTATATGATGAAGTTTCAATGAGGACAAAAAGAAAATTTTCTAATTAAGTGGTAATTGTAATTTTTAATAGGTGTACTATCAAATCAAATATTGTACCCTCTGATTAACAAATCCCAAACAGAAGTACAACTTATCCTAAAATTTGCTGATAAAACTTAAAATTTTACAAAAAAAAAATATTGTAACAGATTTTTTGTTTAAATTGAATAACATAATTTTAATATTAAAATTTAATGCTTCCAAATTAAATGGAAACATTATACATATATGAAATATTAAAACAACATCCTTTAACTTTTAATTACACATAATTCTACAAAAGAATAAATACAAGGGATAGCTGAAATGTAATGCACACTGAAACATAACAGAACAAAATTAGCAGAAAGCGACAGGTGCCTCCAACTGACAACCAAATCTCCACCCATTTACAAAATACAGTAATGCAAATAAAGTAAAACATAGTATTATAAAATATAATTGTAATTAACATAAGTATTTTATATTTATAAGTATTTGTTACTTTTAACTACTGCATAAAATTTTATATGCATACAACGCTTAGTTTAATAACAAAACTTTTCATTTTCAGTGAACTAATATAACTTTGAATCGGTTCAAAAAGAAATCTTAATGTACTACATTAACTTAAAGAAGTTAAAAATTTAAATATATTTAACGTAGCATTAATTAAATATTTAATGATTAAAATTAGCTGTACTATGCACAGAAAATACCTGTATTCATAACATATAATATTAGGAAATACAGTTTGCTGAATGTAATGTATGTCAGTAATAAACAATAAACTCTGAAAATATCAGTCTGGACTTACAAATAAGATTTGACCTACTAACAATTTACCTAAGATGGTTATAAGCTAAAAAGAATTACATAAGTATATTAGGGATATAAAACTTGCATTAACGCATTGACTGCCGATTACTCCAATCATAGTGAATCGGCTAACAGCGCCACCCACTCCAATTGGAGTGGGCATCACATGTTTAGTTTCCAGCCTCATTCTGTCATCACCATTCTGTAAAACGTTGTTAACATGCGGCATCATTATTGAATAATTGCTTTTAATAGTGTTCAGTGTGGTTTTGGGATTTTCTTTCCAAATTCATAATATTGTGTTGGAGAAAATGAGTAACAATTCAGGGCCTTCTTCGAATACAATGTTACTTTTGCAAATAACAGGTTGTGATACTGAGTTACTGCGTTATTTACAAGACAGTGGCAGTGACGACTGGAATCTTGATAGTTCAAGTTCAATACTGATAATGAAGACAAAATGAAAGACCCTTTCATTTCAAGCATGCTGGTAATTTCCCCAGCACATCAGTTTTTATGGCTCAAAACTTGAAATATAATAAAGCAAAACGCACATATGTTACGAAAATGTACATTTACAGAATAGGAAATTCTGGTATCTACTCCCGAAGAAGGTAAACCACCAATATATTTTTTCTAGTTAATTATTGATGAGGATTTTTTACAATCAAATATTAACCGACAAAATAAAATGCTGTTCATGTACTTTTACGCCCAGTAACAAATGAAAATTCTTGTATTACTCAATGGAAGAATGTTATACTAAAGGGAATAAAAACTTTCCTAGATTTATTACTTTGACACAATTTCTTTGAATTGTCTGGACAACCGGAACAGATCCATTATACAATACTCCAGTATGTAGAAAATACATATCAAGGAATCAATCTCTGTTTATTTTACATTGCCTGAAACGGCTCTTGGTGACCATCTGTGGAAAATAAGACCTGTCAATGATTTTTTTAATGCCAAAATTAAAAATTTATTTTATCTGGATAGAGAATTGTTGTTAAACAAAGCAATGATGCTTTGGACAGGTCATCCACAATTTAAACAATATATAAAAAATAAATGCCATAAGTATGGCTAAAATTGTATATGGTAACTGAACTGAATGGACTGATACAAAAATTTCACATAACTGAAGATTCTTCAAATATATATAGCAGATTGGGACATACGGAAAAAGCTGTATGTCACTCAGCTGACAATAAATTAGGTACAGGGCATGCAGTGTAACTAGATAAATATTACAATAGTGTTAACTTGGCCATTATTGGACCAAAATATTTATTGCTCAGGAACTTTGCAGGTTAACAGAAAAAATGATCCTAAGGAAGTAATAACTGCCAAACTGAAAAGAAGAAAAAATATTCAATGTTTTTTTAATGTAGTGTGAAGTACATGTAGAAAAATGGCAAGACAATTGTGATGACAATTGTCATGTAATGACAATTACATCCCAACAGAATTTGAAAATAAAATGACTGCGTTTTCAAACAAAAGAATCCGGGGAACAGAAAAGCCTGCCACTTTTATAGGGTACATTCAAACCCTGTTTGGGAAGACACCCACCTTGTGACGCTTCTGGTCGCCACACCACCAGCTCCATTCCTAGACCTGATGGACTTTAACAGGAGTCGTCTTTCACCCTCTAACTTTTTACATCTTACAGTAATAAGCCAGGCCTCATTGGAATGCCACTGCTGTAAATTTCTTAGTAGACATTTACATCGGTGATTTTTAAATTCGGCTTTTGCCTTTGCTGTAGGCCTCGTTCAGACATCTTGAATGTCCTACATCGTTGCCCTCTGAACTAGCTAGTTCATGGCAGGAATAAATTGCAGTGGTATATTACTCAACCCACCGGGTTGGTCTAGCGGTGAACTTGTCATTCCAAATCAGCCGATCTAAGTTGAGAGTTCTAAGGTTGAAATTTTAGTAAAGGCAGTTACTTTTATACAAATTTAAATACTAAATGGTAAATATTGGTGTTCTTTGGTGGTTGGGTTTCAATTAACCGCACATCTCAAGAATGGTCGACCTGAGACTGTACAAGACTACACTTCATTTACATTCACACATATCATCCTCATTCATCCTCTGAAAGTAATACCTTACGGTGGTTCAGGAAGCTAAACAGAAAAGAGAGAAAAAGTTATTTATGTGGTATATATTATTATGGAATCCTAATTGGGGTCTTAACTTTAAGACCATGAGCATCCTATACAAGTTTGTGAACAAGGCTATTATGCTATATGCAGTACCTGTTTGGGCGAATACGCTAAAATATAAAAGCTATCAGGATATATTATTGACGGCTCGATGCTTTATACTGTTAACAGTAATGAGTGGTTACCGTGCTATTTCACAGGAAGCAATCTATGTGATTGCAGATGTGAAACTGATAGATTTGACTGCATCTTAGAAGCAACAGTGTTATGTTGCAAAGAAGTCTGATGAGTTGAATTGTCATGAACAGCATGACAATGCCTTGTGGCAAGCTGAGTGGGATGACAGAGGATGAGTGTTATACGCATGATCTCTTTCCAAATGTTGTTGTTTGTGGGATGCCTCTTAGGTACACCCTAATAAATATGTGACGCAATTTTTTTCCAGCCATGGCACTTTCTGGGACAGACTGCAGAAATTTGGCCTGGTTGATTCTGGGATGTATCTTCAGTGTCAACAACTGGATGATGCTTACCATGTCCTTTATGAATGTTCAAAGTATGAATTGATGCGCATGGAGCCCTTCAGTTACCTTAATCTTCTCGGGTTGGCATTTGATCTCCATGTAAACTGGAGAAGCCGGGCTGAATGGGCAATTCTGAAGAATTGCATAGTCTATTTATCAAAAGAAAGGCTTGCTGAGGTGATATAGAGACCGGATTGGATTTTTCTGTTACTTTTACTTTTGTTATTGTTCTGTTTTCAGTTATGTTTTGTTTTAGTATAGTTACGGTGTTCGTGTTTTGTTTTGCATTGTGTGTTGAACTAACTTATACCTAATCAGGTAGGTAGTTCAGTTCCTTCGTTGTTGTTATAGTTTAGTCCATTCAGCTTTATTTAAGACTTGGTTAGTTCTCCGTAGATAGTAGTACACCAATAGGAATGTCGCTTGTGACATTCACATTGGTGACATCCTGGCTGAGGCAGATTGAAATATGTCATATGCCGAGGTTTTGAAGATGACCCCTGGTAAAGCTCATAAGGGTTAGGTACAGAGGGGGAGGTGAAGGGTGTCTTGCCCTATGGAGTCAGTGGTAAATTACCCTTGTAGCAAGAATTCAATTCTCTGGTACAAAAGATTATTTGCGCAGGTACTGCAGGTGAGTGTAGTCAATTCATATTATTTCTATAAAAAATATACATAAAGCACTTGTTTAAATAACTTCGATTAGAATCAATCAGAAATCTGCTGCCTTCACAAGTTTTACCTTCTATTTCCCCTGTAACAAAAACCTTCCTCACAGCATAATCAAAATAGAAAAAATTACTAAGGAAAAAAGGTGTAAAAGAAATGAAAAGAGTAAACAGAAAAGAATATAGAGAAAATAAAATCGGAACACAAACAATTTACAATTGCAAGGCATGTCCAGAAAACAGGCTTTAATTAAAATCTTTTTTATATTTTTCATAAAATGTAGATAAATATTTAAATTAATACTGAAATAAAAAAAAATGTTTAAAATAAAAATACCTTTGTCATGTTTATTTCAAATTCTCAGTTATTTAAGCTCTTCGATCAGAGTGTTTGATATCTAGGGAAAAATTCTACGAATAGAGCCGATCACTCTGATTCAAGTTTATTTTTAGTTTCTTATTTAACAAAAAAAAGAAAAATTACTAAATCATCAATTTGTAGTAATTAAGGATATTTTAAAAGTAATTAACCAAAAAAAAAAAAAAGTTTGTATCAGGATTGAAAGATTAACATTTTAGTTGGCAGTGATAAAGTCAACTGACATAAAGCAAATTATAGTTTTCATCACATCATTCTTCAATAGTAAAAATGGTAATATACATGTAAAAGTTATACTGTCACTAGAAACAAAATTATTAAAATTTAACAAAATTAAAAATAAAATTAAAATTAACAAAATTTTCTGTTTATAAGTATATAGAAAATTGTTTAAATTTATCATTTATAATTAATAATAATGTGCTAATTATATCTTTTTATAAATGTAAATATTTTTTACATATTTTTGTAAGTTTTGTCATATTTCTTAAGAGTTTTTTAGCTGTTAAGATAAGGAGAAATTGAGCAAAACTTTATGTACAGTTAAGACTAATGTAAGCAAAATAGGGGAATGATGTAAGCATTCCCATTGTGTTGCCTTTACGATTTATCTAAATGACCAATCAATCTCAACACTGTGCAGTACCCATTATTTTCAGAGCAATCTATAATAACTATGTTTAACAAGTCAACATATATTTCAGTAACAGTAGCAATTTCTTTATTTGTACTTAGTTTATAAGATCATGACAAACTTTAAAATTTTATAAAAATAATATCATTTCAATACTATATTTTAAATGAAAAAAAATATGGATTTTTAGAAAGCAAAAGTTAAGAGGCACTCTGGTAGTTTTCCTTCATAGAAACAGTATGCCTTAGAAAAAAGACTATGATAGTCTTGATGAATTCAATACAATTAAGTTCTTAATATGGAATATATTCATATACGTGTAAAAATTTTGGCTCATCTGCTTGTTCACTTGCCTACTTTTTTTGTAACAGTAATGCTTTTTGTATGTTTACATTTCATGTCCATCTAACTTTAATTTCATATTTAACTGCTAATTAGTCGGTTAGTTAAATTAATAACACACCTGATCAATAAGGAATAGGAGGCCTTGACTTACCTAGTACGCACTTCAGATAGTTAAGTATTCGTGCAACCTAGGAAATGAGTTCTAAGATATTTTGTAAATATTTTATAAATATATATTTTGTAAATAAGGGCGGCTACCCCAATAACCATTAATAAAGAAGCGGCTACTTGCAGACTGCCAAAAGGTGGTATCATACGTGGGAGGTTTTCTGACCTCCCACGGCACTTGTATGAAGAAGAAAATGGAAGCTCAATCCACAGAAAGACTGTCTCTGATTAAGGCTGACAAACTTACTAAGTTTATTAACAAATAAGTCAATCACAAATTTGGTAACTTACGGAACAAACTCAAGTAGATATTATTAACAGCAATTTCTTGAATAGCTAAACTTGGAACTTAGACAGGAAATAGTATTCTCTGCATGGCTTCCATCTGAATAATTTAGGTAGAAGAGAAACATGTAACAGTTCTAATCCAAATTAAATTTCCAGGCAGTTCAAATTTTAGTGGACAATGGTTATAAAATAATAATCTATATCTACGTTATGATTGCAAGTAATGTTTACAAAAGAAGTTTAATTCCCTCATAGAAGTACGTCAGATAAAAAATGAAGCACTGAGCGACCACCCTGCTAGTTTATGCATCTTATACCTAATGTAAACAATAATTCAATTCTCTTACATGATTTTCTTGATACTATGTGCCAAACATTGCAATTTTAACAGAAGATTGGTATCAGTAACAATGAAATGTGCAAATTGCTAAATTGTCTATTAAGCTACCAATTTAATCATTCCCACCCAATATAAGGGAGAACTGTAGTAATCTATTTTTAAAATGTTATAAATTAAAAAATTGAGGAAAAGATGTACAAACTGTAAACAAAACTATATCTGCAAACTACAAAGCTTTTTGATGTTGCAACAGACTAACAATGATAGTAATGTACTATAATACAAAGGACACTAGGAAAGTTTTGCAGTGTAACAGAATGGACCCATTACAGGCAGTTACAAGTTACAAGTTAGCAGGCTGGGATCTGCCCTGTAGTCATTTAAGTCACTATGTCAATATAATTTCCTTGTTAGCTTTTTTAATGAGAAGAGGTAGTGATGTCGTCATTGTCAAAAACTGAATACCGAGCCTTTTGCAAGCGGGTTAAGTGTTGATCAGTGTTTAGAGGAAATGACTCCTGTGTTTGGAAAAGATTATCCTCATTTTACAACATTATTTAGACGGTATGGAGATTTGAAAATGAAAGATAAATTTAGCCTTGAGTATGCTCCAAGGTCAGGTCAACCATCTTCGTTTGTGACAGGAAAACATTCCTCCAGTTTGAAAAATGCTTTAGACATACAGGTGTGTGACCTACTATCAAAAGAGGTGCCCTTGGGCATTAATGTACCAGCAATTCGTGTTAAACTGTAAGATCACCTTCAAATTGGAAAGCTTTGTACCTTTGGGGGTGTCACATAATTTGACTGACAATCAGATGACACATCATGTTTCATGGTGCAGTGAAATGCTGAAAACATTTGAAAATGGGGAATCTCCGTATGTGAAAGGTATTGTGGCAGGAGATGAAATTTATGACAAAAAATTCATATGTTTTAAAAAAGATTCACTCACAGAGATTACTCTAGAATAAAATCAAACTAAGTTTTTCTCATTTCCTCTTAATTATTTTTTAATAAACAAAAGTAAGTTTTATTTTTAACAAACAAAAATTTGTTAAAGATTTCTTTTTATACAAAAATACAATTTTCTTATATATAGCATTTAAATTTAATCCAATCAAATAATGTCTTGTCAAGGGCATAGTTTCTCTCTTGTAATAAATACCTTTTATCTCTTTATAATTTACATTTCATAGAAAAATGGACTGACCATACACAGCAGACATGCTAATGATTCAAAAATATTGACAAATAATAGATTAGTCATGTTTTATTTTAATAACATTTTCAAAATAATTTTTACACATAATAATAATATAAGACATGTTGAAACTTACAGTGCTGGTATATGAGTCAGTACATGAATAAAGCAATTAAATCATTTAAAACATGTATATGTAATTTCCTGTGACAGCAGACACTTAGTGTTGAAAGTTTTTCTCCATGACTGCAAACACCAATCAGCAGATGGTCATTTTAACATCAAAATTAAGTCAGTTGCAGAGATATGGTAGCAAAATGGCCCAGCACGCAATATGTTAATTGCAAAGATAAATTTATTATTATTAAAATATATTATAATTATTAAAACTATTATAATAATAGATAACTCCACCAACCTCTCTGTTGGAATGTTACTGTATGGCTTTTCATTGTGATGTTCTGAATTCGACCCAATCAGAAGTGGAATTTTTAAATTCTATTTTACATTCATTTTTTCTTAATGATAAAATTATTTATTTTCATACAACAAATTAACATCGAAAAAACACATTACTATGTTTTTTAGACCCTTAAATGAGATAAAATTAGAATTTTTTTTCTCTTTTAATTAATTAAAGTACAGAGAATTGCAGTGATTCATAAAAAACACAAATCAAAATTCATAACAATAAAATAAAAAATTGATTTACTTATTTCAATTGTACATTCTCACGCACTGTAATACTTACACATCAATCCAGATTAAAAATAATTAAGCAGCAGTCTAAACTTCATTCACTTAAGAGACAAGAGGTTCATGAATCATCAGTTTTACAAATTTTGTAAAAAGCTGTTCTTCAGCATCATTTTCAACCATTGATAAACTATCATCTGATACATTTTCATCTGCATCATCAAAATTCGCCTGAAAATGAATACTTATTTCAATATCTTCATACCTTTATAAAATTAAAATACATATGTAGTTTTAAAATTTTCAAGAGTAATAAAATAAATATTAAATAAAGTAAACCTTTATTTTATATTTTTTCAATATTTCAAGTTGAAAAATACAAAATCATTTATGGTTGCAGCAGAAACTTTTTCTGTTTATTTTTCAGCATATTTCTCATAATCATAAATTTTTTTTAATCTGTATTAAGATTACTTTTTAACACTTTCTAACCTCATTTAGATCTAAAATTTTAAATAGAAATTATTAATGTTTTTACTCTAAAAGAAGAATTTACATATTCTTGACGCCTTAGGATATCTTGTGCAGCTTTACTTAATTGAGGCCAATAAACACCTATGCTCTATTCTAACAAACTGATTACACCTGCAACATTATTAAATTCCTGAATCACCAAATCGAGATGTTGAAAGTATAACTAGTCTAACCTGGGCTTCAAATATCAACTTATCATACAGGAAATTAAGTACTGACCGTGTATCCCATCCTTGACACATTTCTTAATTATGTTACACTGCTTCAATACAGACTATTGGCTGTTAAAAAACTGATTTAAAATTAGAATCAGATCAATAATTACAAATTAGTAATTCTTCATCAGACTTGAAGGCTGAGTGCTATTGAGCAGTAATAACAGAAAACCATTAAATGAGTACTGAAACCTAAATAAACATAACCTTTGGTTATGTTTCAGATCAACCTGTATTCAATACAGTACTGTGATTTGCATTCAGATTAACCTTTGATTAATCTGAATATAGATCATCTATTAGCGTAATAAAATTTTCAGTTACTGATAAAAATGACAGCTGGCTAGTGTAAGAGTTCTATCATGTAATATGAAGGTTTATGGCATCGGAAAAATATGTGATAATAGATATTTTAGCAGAAGAAAGTTGCTTGGTGTCAAATCGGTTTAGCAACAGTAAAATTAGTTTATTTTGGGCAGCAACTAGTCGAATATGATAGAAAATTCTAATTTTTTTTTGTATTGCATTTTATGATAAACGTTATTTAGTTATCTTAAGCTCTCATTAGTGATTTTATGAAAACATTTTCATATTTAAGCTATTAGAAAAGTAAAATTTAGGAAATGCATCTACTGAACACTACGGTGGATGAGAGAAGGTTCTGATAATTTTTCATATTATGATTTCATAAAATTCCAATACTTTCTTAAGGATTATCGTATCATTAAATGCTAATTATTTTTATTTTACTGAAATTAATCTTTTTAAGATTCATTTACTCCTCTGCACTGTTAAATTATGAATAGTGCAGTACAGTACTGTATTGAATACAGGCTAATCTGAAATATAACCAAAGGTTATGTATATTTAAGTTTCAGTACTCATTACATGGTTTTCAGTTATTATTGCTCAAAAGCCTCAGCTTTCAAATCTGAATAAGAATTACTAATTTGTAAGTCTTGATTTGATTTTAATTTTGTTCAACTTTTTACAAAATAATTTTTGCAATATCTACGGTATCCCAGCGTATGATGGCAAAAACAGTTAATACAGTTTCTGAATGTCTTTGAAAGGAAGGTTTTATATTGACGAAAACAATACTGCTGCTTGTCGAAAACTGAAGAATAAAAATAATTGCTTGAATTGTAGCCTAATTGTAAAGATTTTAGATATCTGATGTCAAGATATTGATGAAAGCAATGTCTGCATTGCACTGTGTAACCTGTTCAATAATGTTCATGTTGATATTGTGCAAGTGTGGGTAGTTTTTTGTTGTCAGCAAAAACATAAATGAATGGCTAACTGGAATTGAAGACGAAAATTTTCAATTGATGACTGACTGGGAGATAATTGAAGATGTGCTGGGCCAGGACAGAGACAATGATGACAGCAAAAACATGACACCTTCGCTATCGATTGGTACATACGTCATGAAAGTGCTTTGAAAGCGTTTAATGTGTTCATCAAGTGGGCTGATGGAAATGAAGTGGCAGCTGCCAATATTTTAATGTTAAAAGTTAAAACGAGAAAATAATTTTAAACTGTCCATTAAAACAAAAAAACAGAAGACTACTAACCGGTTTTTTCTATTAAGTTAGTAGTTAGTTGTATTATTGTTATTCTGTTAATCA